>NW_026947496.1:71586219-71706219 GCF_034190915.1 Cavia porcellus
GTGAATGTAGGTCAGCTATGTAACCTCAGTAAATATAAACATAGACCGTTAAGTTTTCTTTAAACTGATGCCATATGTATTAATGAATACTCTATTGTTGAAGTGTCCACACTATTCAGGTGCCAAAAAATGGATTTTTCACTCTTGTACATATCTGTGATTAGAGTTAGACTGAAAGTCACTGTCATGGTCACTATCTGTCTTATGGACACTTATCACAGAAACCTTATTTACATAAAGCATTGAGTAAAAATGCTTCTTTATACAATAAAGTTAAAAATGTTCTCATCCTAGTACCATAAGGAGCACACATATTGCATTTCTTCAACTGGGCTTTTTAGGTTTAAATCAGAGATTGTTAGAAGCACTGAATATTCTATCCCCACAATGCCCACCTCTTGAATTTAATATTTTCATCCCCTTCTGATTTCCCAACTGAAAACCCCCAAATACTCTCAGAGTAAATTTCTCTGAAAGGTGGCGAATCCCGGCAAATGAAATTTTTAGCTAATTTAAAGAAATAGTTCTGGCAGTTCCTAAAAAACAAATTTGTTAAAAGCCCAGAGCTAATCTGAAGATGAGAAAGTTGTGGTCAATTCTTAATGACTCTTAAGTCTAAAGTATGCAAAACGTCAGCAGTTTACTGGCCTGGGATTTCACATCTTCCTAGTGTGGTGTTTGCTGCCCTGGCTGCGTTTGGCTTGGGCAGGACATGTCTAGAAGTGTTTAGAGCTCATCTTGAGAACCTGTTTTAAAGAAGCAAGGGTAGATTGATCCCTTAGAAAAGAATATCTGAAGCATTTCATATACATCTTAAATGTTCAAAAGGAAGGCTAACACTTCTTGCAGTCTTCGGATAGTTACACTTTGCTTTCAGTAAAAGAATTGTGTTCGACTTACTGTTAACATCTAAAAGGTCCTGGGTAAAATGGTGCCACACTGCTACTGCTTGCCAGGAGGTGCTACACAACAAAACCTTTGGTGTATCCTTGATTGTCTCACATTAAAGCTGGCAATTTTGACAACCTGAAGGGAATCATTACTCTTTAATCTGTTGGGGAAGATACTACTTTCACAGTATATACTAAAACTACCTTTAGGAGTCCCCGCTAAAACTTTTATGCATTACAGACTGTCTTCAGAAACAGAAGCACTACACTGTTGCTTCCTTTTTTTTTTAAAACAGCCAGCTGGGCTGCGGGTGAACCTTTGTGGTAGAATGCTTGCTTAGCATGTGTGAGGCTCTGGGTTTGCTTTCTTGACACTGCAAAAAGAGAAATAAAGTAAAATAGCACTACTCTAAAAGAACCTGCATGTGTAAAAGTCAAGTGAGTATGTGTGTGGATGGAGCATGGGTAGATCTGGTATCTCTGCCTTACTCTGCCATGCTCAACTTGAAGCTTTTTGATGACTTCATTTCCTCAAATAGCTGGCAAAAATTACCAAAACAATTTGGTGACACTGTTTTTTTGTTTGTTTTGTTTTGTTGTTTGGTTTCTTTTTTGGAGACAGGACCTCACTATGCAGTTCAGTCCTCGAACTTGAACTTGCGGCAGTTGTCTAGCCTCAGCCTCGAATGCTGAGATTACCAGTCATGCACCACCATACTCAACTCAATATTTTTAATATTTAACATATTTAGATATATGTTTTATTGTGTTATAATATTTTGTATCAGGCAAGGAGAATGGTGTAGCAGGAAAATCTTCCAAGAAAGGAAGACTACAGTGAGCATGTGACACTGGATGATTAGATCTGTTAGCCAACTCAGATTGCCAGACTCAGCTTGGATCCCTCAAACTCTAAACTGAGGAGGTAATACTTGTTATGACAAAGAAAAACAAATGCGTTAGTTTCAGATGAATAGGCATTTTTATATGAAGAGTGATTTACAGTGAAATTGATGACCATACAGTAAGTTTAGCAAAGCTGTCCAGCCAGATTAGACTTCTCTATTGCAGGGCAACTGAGGATAGTTGAAACAATGCTGAAATTTTTTTTCTCCTTTCCATTTTTGAGTGGCTACATTATTGGATAGTTGTAAAGATTGCTGATGTGGGAATTTCTATTTTTTTCCTGTATCCATTCTTTTGATAGGTTGTCAGATACGGGTTTTAAGCCCCCATAGTCATAGGTGAGACTTACTCAGCCCTTAGGATGCTTCAGAGTTTCTTAGGTCTGTCAAACTAGTGTTCCTGACAGATTCCTATTCAGAACAATTTTGAAGAAAGATATACTCACTAATACATTTTCACGTTGACCTGTGAAAGGTCTCATCATAAATTTGAACAGTTGCAAACGAGCCAGTTTTCTGATATGGTGAATATTTGTATTTATACTTTAAGAAAAATGGTGATATAGTGAATCACAGAGTTGACTTAATGAACATTCGCACTATGTACTTTCACAGGTGTACTGTATAAGACTCACTTTGTCAGACTTAGGAACATTCTCTCAGAAGGGGACTTGTTTGTAACTTGACAACTTACTGTATTACTCTTTAAAGTACATCTTGTGGATTCTACTAAATACCATATAATTTTTTTTTTTTTTTTTTTGCGATACCGGGATTGAACTCATGACCTCACACTTGCCAGGCAGGTGCTTATGTCACTGAGCTAAATCCCCGGCCTAATACCATAGAAATTTAAAATTTCATGATTGTTAACTTAAATCCGAAAGTTTCCTGTGGTCTTCCTTCTTGAAATCATTATGTAGTCCAGGTTGGCATCAATTTGAGGCCATCTTTTGCCGTAGCCTCATGGGTGCTGGGATTACATGCATGCGCTACTACACCCGGCACTAATTACTTCTTTACAATAAACTTACATAAGTTGAAATTTAATTATTAAAATTTCCTGTGTAAATTTCTATAATCTGCTTAGTCAAGAAATTTAAAACTTAGTAGTACCAGTTTATCAGTACAATAAAACATGCACATTTGAGTAAATTGTTAAATAAAAAATAGAAATTGGACATGCAACTTGTGTAAAGAGACAGAACAGAACATAACTTTCAGATTTTTATATAAATGGAGATACTGAGCATTTTGATGCATGCCTATAATCTTAGCACTCGGGAGGCTGAGGCAGGAGGACCCTCATGAATTTAAGCCAACCTGAACTACGTATCAAGGTACTATCTCAGAAAAAGATGTGAGGCACTTTGTCTTGCCACTCAAGACTTGGCACTCCTTTTGAGTCATCTGGCAAAAACCCCAGTGATTTTTTTTTATGTGTAGTCTAATAGAATCTTATGGCAGCTAACATAGGTCATCCTCAATTAATTTGAAAACAAAGAATTGAAAATCACTTTAGAGAAAAACTTTTTTAGTCATTAGATTGTGTGCTTTGTAAATTGCTTATCCTAGTATCTTTTGCTTGGCTCTGGAGTGTTTTAAACCCCATGGCTGTATATAGATGTGATGCCTTTCTTGTGTAAAATGGGAGCACGGTGATTATGAAAGGGAAGTGCTCTCAGCAGCTTAGGTGGAGTGGAATGTATTTCCTACTTTCTTCAGGGCTAAAGATTCCTATTTGAACCTGCCTCTCCTAACCTGCTCGGCATGCTTTTGATTTTGGCTCTTACCTGTCTCCTAATTGTAACAGTGTGTCTAATAAGTTCACAATGTCTCTTTCAGAAAATACAAATAAACACATGTGCATGGGTGGGGAGATAGGAGAGGCTGAGGTAGTTTGATGTCTGGCCTTACTTGAGAATCACTAATCATCGGAGATACTAAGGAAGTTGGTGGGTACTGGGGGCTGCTCCTCAGGGCACAGGATAGAGGGAGTGGTAAGACACAGGTCACCATGTGATGTCAGATATTGCTCATGAATCCTCTCTTGTCCCTGCTGTTTTCAAATTTTGCTAGGTGCCTGTTGGGAAACTGACAGAGGAGACTGGTAAAAAGGGAAGTGAAAGTTCTTGAAAGCAAATTACACTTGAGTATATATTTAAAATGTTTTCATAAATTTTTGCTGTTGCCATCACTTCAGGTTTTCTCTAAGATAATCAATGTCTAGACGCACACAGCAGGTAAATTTTTTCTTTGACACATATCTTCGAGGGTACTTGATAAGCTTCAGGTGTTCTTCATTTTCTCACCTTACATTTGGTCAGACTAGAGACTGAATGACAGAAGTATTCTTCCACGTATTTCAAGAGCATGTCATTAATTTCTTTCTTTTTCTGTTCTTAGTGCTCTCCATGGCCTGACGCCCCTACAGCCTATGTGAATAACAGCCCTTCCCCAGCGCCCACTTTCACCTCTTCCCAGCAGAGCACTTGCAGTGTGCCAGACAGGTACCTGGTTTGTGTTGGCGTGCACCACGCCTCACCGGTCCATGCTCATGCGCTTTCCACCGTGCCCTCTGTCCGTTGTAGCCCCTGTTTAGTGCATCCTAAGTGTGTAGTGATGGGAAGCAGTCTCCCTCGATGTGGGAGGACAGCCACTGTCTTTTCTTCACTTGCCAGGCTTTTGGGGCCCACTATACCTTCATAGCTATGGTAATTGCAGAAAACAGGCATTTTCAAGATAAGGTTTTTGTGAGATTAAAGACAGTATTAGTACATTTACACATAAAGATAGAATGAGCTGAGTATGTTAAGATCACATTTATTACAAACAACATCAGTCTTTAATGTTTACTATATCAACCGTTTTTTTGTGTTTTTTTTTTTTTTTTTTGTACCAGGGATCAAACTCACAACCTCGTTCTTGCCAGGCGGGCGCTTATGCTGCTGAGCCAAATCCCCAGCCCAACTGAGTTATTTTCTCTCTTTTCTCTTTTTTTCAAACAGACAGCACTTTTTTCTTTTTCTTCTATTTTTTTCACTACTGGGGGTGGAACCCAGGGCCTTCACACTGAGCCACATTCCCAGTCCTTTTTAGTTTTTATTTTGAGACATGGACTAAGTTGACCTGTGAAGTCGAGCTTGCGATCCTCCTGCCTCAGCCTCAGCCTCCCCCTCCCAAAGTGCTGGAGTAGCAGCTGTGAGCATCACACCAAGCTGTCACTCCTCCCTCCCTCTCCGCTACCTACCACCCTCGTGTCTCAGGGACAGATCTTGCCTCCTTTGCTTGGTTTCCCTCTTCCCTTGGGTGGGACATGGCGGACATTGTGTCCTACAGCCCAGGGAGTTTTGGCACTACCAGCTCCCGTGCCCTGGCCCTTGGTCTGGTCCCCTGAGGATGCCCCCCCCCCCCTTAAATTTTTAAAATCTGGGGAGTTCAGGGTGAGAGTGTGGGACACTAGATTTGAAGCATCTGAAACCTTGTGTCCCACAAGGCCCTATGGGGCTTCCATTTCCAGGAACTTTGGTGCAGAAGTAATTCAGAGTAGTTGTCAGAATTTTCCTTTTTTTAGGAAGTTTCTTACAGGGGAGGAAAATTACGAAAACTAGGACCACAAGGGAGAGGGTGCTCTTGTTACAACCATGATTATACTGACAAGGTTTGATAAGAAAACAAAATCATTCTTTTCTCCCATGGAGATGGGTGAACTGGCAAGACAGCTCATCTTCCTGTAGGTTATTGCACTTTAAGAGTAGAAAAAGGGCTGGGGATTTAGCTCAGTGACTTAAGTGCCTGCTTGGCAAATGCAAGGTCATGAGTTCGATCCCCAGTACCAAAAAAAAAAATGAGTAGAAGAATATGGACCTAAGATACATCACCACCGAAGAGGTCTCTTCTAGTTTCCTGACCACACCAGTCTGAGTACTCTTAGAAAATGACTAGGGCCTGTAAGAGAAACTGTGAATTCACATGTCCACTACTTGGGTGGGCATTTCAGAGACCATTCTGTTCCTATCACATTTCTAGATGATGTGATAAAACATAACTGACTAGACATGCAAGTCCTTGTTGGAGGGAGCTTAAGTTTGAGTGAGTTGAGAAATATGTCACCAATCAACATAAACCCCAATAATCTAGAGCTGAGGTTCTCCAGCTCCTGTCTGGCGAGTACAAGGTCCTGAGTTGGATTCCTGGTACCAAAAAAAAAAATCTTAAGTAATTGAGGGACAGGTACCATGAAAGGAGCCAGGACAATAGCTGTCTTCTCTGTGGAATTGTTTTCCATTTTCATTTTTCCTTAGAAATACAAGTTTCTTTCATTCCTCTTCTTTACTCATGATATATATATCATACTATTTCTTGTGGCCCATTTTCTAAAAGTAGATTGTTCCAAAGTTGTTTTCAGCTGTTTTAACTTACCTGATTCCTCCTATGTTTTCTCCTAAGATGAATGGATATCCATTTTCATTTTCCTGGCACTCTGGATAATTAGGGAAGTCATTTTCACAGAGCGTGACTTTCTCCGTAGGCACAGGAGGCACGAGTCAGGTGCAGCCTCCATGTGTCTTCTCGTGACCCTGCTCACTGCTAACCTGCCACCCCTGTATTTTTCTTGCTAACTTGGAGAGTTCTCCTATAGTGTTGCCCTATTTTAAAGTTTTCCAGTTTAATATTCCTTAGTGTTTTGTTTTTTAAAAATAATTATGAAAATCATTTTTTATTTTTCCTTTCTCCCCAGCAATTCTTCTTCCCCAAATCATCAGGGAGATGGAGTTTCACAGGTTTCTGGTGAAGTAAGTTCTTTTCCCTAAAACTTTTGGATACTTTCAGGATCTTACATTTTTAAATTTCTGACAAAGGCTTAAGTCATGTGGATTGCTGAATAGTCAGAATCATGTTCTTTTTGTCTAACTTTTTAAGAGAAAAAAAAAAATAAAGCAGAGTTTCAAAACAGGCTAGTGGGAGAGTAATAGTAATTAATACTATTGTTGTTCAGAGTACAAAATACAGGTATGAAATACTGTCCAGACAGTATTGACCCAAACCTTTCTTTTTAATGAAACTAGATGTGTAACTAGCTTTTTAAAAATGTATAACTGTCTTAATGATCTTGTGTATAGATGTATTTTTTCTTTTCCCTTCCTTTCTGTATTTTCCCATCATCATAATTTTTCTTTTCTTTTTTACCTTTTTTTTTTTTTTAACAGTGTTTCTTTTCATTTGGACGATTCTTCCTTATTCCTAGTATCTATTGTACATTTTGGATCTTCTTTATGAGCTCAGTTTCTCACACTAGTGAGACAATATGATTATACTTGAATTATTACACTTATTATTATACTTCAATATGATTACTCAGAAGTCTTGATTTATTTCACTTATAAGTATGCTCTCAAGTTGGATCCATTTACCTATAAAAGTCTCTGGTTTATCCTTCTTTATGGCTGAGTATTCACCCCGTGCACTAAGACATCTGCATTCAATTGTCTGAACAATACCAGCACAAATGTTTCTCTTTAGTGAACTCAGAAAAACCAGTAGTGTGACTATCTTAAATAATTTTATTATATACATATACATGTATACATATATATGTATATATACACATACATACATACATGCACACATACGTTTCTTTTAGCTTCTCACATTGTTGAAACAATACATTGTTTACACATGTGTGTCTTATTTCACTTATGTCATCTCAAGTTATATCCATTTTCCTTATAAAAGCCTCAAGTTTATCCTTCTTTATGGCTTAGTATTCCATTGCATAATAATATCACATCTTTTTATGTGTTCCTCAGTGGATGGCCATTTGGGTTGTTTCCAAAGTCTAGCTACTACAAATTGTGCTGTTGTACAATTGGGTGCACATATATCACTGTGTTTAATTCTTCTGGGAGGTTACCCAGAAGGGGACTAGTATGGGTTGAATGGGACCTGTAATCCTAGTTTTTTGAGGAATCTCCACACTGATTGCCACAGTGGTTGCAGCAGTCTGCACTTCCAGCAAGAGTGGAAAAGGTTCCTTTTTCCTCACAGTGCCTGTAGCACTTATTATTGATTGGTTTCTTGATAGTAGACATTTTTTTCTGGAGTTAGAATGTCAGTGTTGTTTTAATCTGTGTCTCTGGAATGACCAGTGATGTTGAACATTTTTTTATGTAATGGAAATACCAATTTGTATTTCCTCATCTGAGAAGCGTGTGTTCATCTCAGGTGTCATTTTTGGATTGGCCTTTGTATTTTGGGGGTCTGACCTTTTTCAATTCTTTATGTGTTCTAGTTTTAAGTCCTTTATCTGAGGGACAACTAGCTACAGTTTTTCCCATTTTTGTGGATTGTCTTGTTACTCTGTTGGTGATTTCCTTTGTTGTACGAAAGCTTTTTAGTAAGGTTGAGATCCTATTTGTTGATTCTTCGTAGTATTTCCTGCGTAGTCTGGATTTTGTTTTTGAAGTCTGCCTACATCTCTGTCTTCAAGATTTCTACCTATTTCCTCTTCTAGTAGATTGAATGTTTCCATTTTAATATTTTGATCTTGGGTCCATTTTGACTTTAGTGCATGGTGATCCATGTGGGTCTAGTTTTAGTATTTGCCATGTGGAAAGTCAGTTTGTTTCTGCATCATTTATTAAAGAGACTTTCTTCCAGTGAACATGTTTGACTCCTTTGTCAAAGATAAGGTGGCAATTGCTGAACATGGTGGTGCATCTCAGCACTCAGGAGGCTGAGGCAGATGGAGTATTGTGAGTTTGAGACCAGCCTGGGCCACAAAGTGAGCTCAAGGCCTGCCTGAATTGCAGAGTGAGACCCTGTGTCAAAAAGACAAAAAGGGTGGCTGAGTGTATTTGGAGTTGCATCTGCATCTCTTATTCTATTCTACTGATCCTCAGATCTGTTTTTTTTTGCCAGTGCCATGTTGATTTTATCACTGTAGCTCTGTAGTGTAATTTCAGGTCAGGGATTGTAATGCCCTCTGACATGCCTTTGTTGCCCAGAATTGCCTTTGCTATTCTAGGTCTCTTCTGGTTCCATAAGAATTTTAGGAGTTTTTTCTCTTGATCTGTAAGGTATGCTAATGGTATTTTGATTGGAATTGCACTAAATCTGCATAACAGTTTTCAAAATGTGGCCATTTTCACTGTGTTGGTTCTTCCTATCCATGAGCAGCGGGTATCTTTCCCTTTGCTGATGTGTTCTTTAATCTCTTTTTTTCAGACTATTGTAGTTTTCAATGTATAGATCTTTTACTTCTTTTTGTTAGATTGATCCCGAAGTATTTCCTTTTTTTAATGCTATTGGGATGGATGTGGTTTCCCTAATTTTCTCTGAGTTTGTTTCTTGTGTATAGGAATACTATTGATTTCTGAGTATTGCCTTTGTTTGAATCATGTTCTTGGGTGTTTTTTACTTCACTTTGAGGTTTTCTGTAAATACTTGAATACTGGGGGTTGGAATCCCATGCTAAGCAAGTGCTTTACCACTGAGCCACATCCCCAGCCCTTATTTAAATTACTCTTTTTAAAGTGCCAGAGACTTGGTATTTTTTGTTACATTGAATACTTTTATCTATTGATGTTGATTTTCTTTGTTAATAGCAAATTCAGCCTTCAGCTACAACCCAGGAAACACAGCAGTGGCTTCTCAAAAACAGATTCTCTTCCTACACAAGACTGTTTTCTAATTTTTCAGGTATGTCTGTGTGTCTTGGTGTATACACAGAGTGTTTTGTTGTTGGCTTCTGTGGCATTACTAACCTTAAGACTTAAAAATTTTTTTGAAATTATTATGTGTGAGGTTATAAAATATACAAGAAAGTCTTGTGTTATCAATCACTTAGTCCCCTTGCAGTAAATAATTGATAATTTTATTGGGTCTATTTGTATATATATGTATTTAGTTCTAGACAGTGTTTTTCATTTTCATTTTATGCTGAAATAATTATTGCTTTATAATAAGTTGTAAAGACACAGTACTGAAGTGATCCAGTAAACCTTCACTCTGTTTCTTTTAGAATTGTAGTAGAATATCAAAGCCAGGAAATTGACATTTATACAATGTGTGTATATCTGTCACTGTATATAGTTCTGTCACTTTATCACATCCTCAGATTTATGTAACTACCACATTTAAGATGCAGAATTAAGCTAGCATCAAAGACATCTTCTTCTGCTACCTCTCTGTAACTAATGCACACCCTTCTCCCCACCAATAAACTCTTTTTCTGTCTGATTTTATCATTTTAAGAATGTAACATAAATGGAATCATTTATATAACTTTTTGAGATTGGCTTTTTCTTACTCAGCCTAATGAGCTCAGGAGCTACCAGCTTGCCATAAATGTCTGTCATATGTATTGATCCTTTTTACTTTGTAGTAGTTACTTCATAGTATGAGTATACTTGGGTATGGGTTTTAGATGTAATAGTGTTACTTTTGGTCTTGCATAGTAAGTAAAGGAAGTGCTTAGATGGAATTTTAGAAGGTATTAAGCAGTGGTGCCCCAGGGGGTATGGAAGGAGACCCAATTTTTGTTTTGTTTTTAGTGTGTCCTTACACTGAGCTATATCCAAAGCCCCTTTTAAATTTTTTATTTGGAGGCAAAGTCTTGCTAAGTGCCCAGGTAGGACTCATACTTTCAGTTCTCCTGCCTCAGCCCATCAAGTGCTGGGATTTCAGGCATGTGCTACTGGGTCTTGCTAGGGGGCCTGTTTAGAGAACCGTTGTAGATACGCCAGGTGGGGCAGGAGCAGCATTTTCCAAATATGTTTGGCCCTAGGAGCCTTTTCCCCACAAAACACATGTCCTGGTTAAACATACACTGAGAAATGCTGGGCAAGTAAAGTAGCAGTGAGCTTCTCTTACACAAGTGGGACCACTGAAACATAACTTGGTCCCTGTAAGAGGACACAGCATAACGTGTACACATACCACCCTGAAGGAAAGTGTCATTTTCTTAAAGAACATAGTTTTCTCTTTATTTTTTATTCTTTTGGGTATTGGGAATCGAATTCAGGACCTCATGCTTGCTAGGCAGACAATGTACCACAAAGCTAAATACCCGGCCCATAGTTTTCTGTTATACCATTTATTTTACTGTTTCTGCAGTGAGTAGTCACTTCGTGATAGTTCTTTATCTCTTTAAGATACCAGATGGAAGTCATTTGCTAGCTGGAATCCACATTTTTATATGATTAAGTAAAGCATTTTATGTGTGAAATCCTAGAAATTGTACAGTTCAGGGCCTCGTAGGGTAGGCACATGAGAAGCATGGCATATAATGCTGTGGCAATTGATTGTTCTTTGTTGTTTGGTTTTTTTTTTATACCAGGGATTGAACTCACAACCTCGTGCTTGCCAGGCAAGTGCTTATGCCACTGAGCTAAATCCCCGGCCCAAACTGAGAACAGCACCCAGTGACTTGTGTGTTGGCAGACACATTTCTGCCATGGGGCTTCTAAGCTTTTTTCCCTGTGAACAGTGATTATTTAGGTTGGTCTCCTGCCTTTTCCTTCACCTGTGTGCTTCCTCTGGAGGGAGCGCAGGCAACTAATTGTGGTGTCTCTTTGGTATCACCGGAATTACCACTCTGACAGTAGGAAGAGTGAGGCCTCTTGCACTGAGCCTCCTGGGCACTCAAGTATCAGGAATGGTTGTACTTACAGGTGTCTAGCTCTCTGTAAGTGTTAAGGCTGCACATGTATGCACACATCTCTGGTCTCAACTGTAAGTATACTTCAGAAGTGTGTATGGTAGGCCCTAGAGGAAAAGAGAATGTGTCTCTGCTTCCCTGACTCTATAAAATGACTGTCAGTGCTCATGTTTCATGGAAGTTCCATTTCTCTGGGTCATTTTCACAAGCCAGAAGTTTATTAGGCTTTCACATTCAAGTCTTGATCTTCTTAAATTCAGAAGTAGACATATCATATGGAAGTCATGCATTCATCTTGAAGACTATCTTAATTTTCCTCAAAACTGCATCTAGGGGCCAGAGATTGTAGCTCAGTGGTAGAGTACTTGGCTAGCATGGGTAAGTCCTTGGGTTCAATCCCCAGGACTGAGAAGTAGAGGAAAGACAGGGGAAGGGAAGGAGAGAGGGAGAGAAAGAGAAACTATTGAATTGCATCTTGACTTGTAGAGAAAGTAAACACAGAAGATAATGGACCCTTCAAACATAAGCAGAAAGAATATGATGAATTCCCATGTAGCCATCCTCATCTTTAAAACCAACCAAACTGTGATCAGTTTTGCTCTCTACTACTTCCTCTCCTACCTTTCTGTTGTGTTTTAAGGTGATATTTGCAGTTACCAAATATTTACAGGGGCGATCTGAAGGAATAATGTGTGATTCTCTGCTTTCCTATTGGGTTGACACAGTTGGTATGTTACAGCATGCGTGACTTGGTTTGACATTGCACGTTACAGTATAGGGAGAGCCACGCCTGCCCCATCAACTCACTATGTGACTTTGGGCAAGTTCCCAAAACTAGGGAGATCCATTTCCTCTTTTGTAAAAGAAAAAAGATCCATTGTTGTAGGCCATCACAAGGGTTTGTTTTTGTTTTTGTTTTGAGACAGGGTCTCACTATGTAGTACACGCTGGGCTTGACCTCATTATGTAGTCCAGACTGGCTTCAAACACAGTGATCCTCCTGCCCCAGGCTTCTGAGTGCTGGGATTACAGGCGTGCATCACCACTCTTGGGATAATCTCAGGTTTTATTTGGGGTCAGAATCATAATTAGCTACAGCCACTAGGTAAGATTAGCAGTAAGATTCTATAGTGGGATCAGATGCTCTTAGAGATCCTGCTCATGGATTCGATTTACCAGCTTCTGGTATATAAGTTCCATGATACAGGACACTGAAAAGCTAGCATTTTTTTGATTCTGAGTATATTTGATTCTTAGGGTGTGTGTGTGTGTATTTATTCATTCAGGATATCTGTTGTCCTTCTGAAATACATTTGACCATGTAAGGGGAGATGCCTATAAATAGTTAATATCTATTCTTTTCCATTTATTTGAGAAGACTGTGCTTTTCTGCAGGTGCCGACTTACTAAAACTGACAAAGGAGGATTTAGTTCAAATTTGTGGTGCAGCCGATGGCATTAGGCTCTATAATTCACTGAAGTCAAGGTAACATATTGTGGACTGTTTTGCACGAAGTAAGCAGGCTCCTTTCTCCGCGTGGGGGGATTTGGGCAGAATGTGTTTCCACGCTAGGTTGGCATGTGCCGTGTGCGCCGTCAAGCATCGGCAGCATTGTGCTCACAAGAAGACTGTTTTGTGTACACCTTCAGGGCAGGCCCAGATATGATGCAGGCACTGATGAGGGCAGAGGTAGACTGTAAGACTGGTAGCAAAGCACATGGGCAGTACTGAGTTCTTGAAGACGACTGGGTTTATTGCCAAGAAAACAAAACTTCTAATTTAGGTGAGCTATTCAGAATCTATGGTTTTCAAGGTTATGACTATTATTATAATACAGTGGTTTAAATGTAAACTTCTAATTGTGAATTAAAATAAGAATTGTAAATTGCTGGCTTTTAAGATTCATTTACTGTCCATTGCTATTTCTAGACTTGTGGTGTGAGAATTCCATTAAAATCGAATCTTACTGATTTTAAATGTTTGCTTAATCTTGAAACTTAAATTTACCAGCATCTGACAAACCATCTCAATGGTTTAAAGTCTGGATCATCATATTAGACCACCTGTGATAGTTGGTGTGAAGTGTGTGGCTTTTATATTTTTATTAGTAAATTATTTTGAATAATGAAGTAACATTTGTAAAGTTCTATAAGAAACTAGAACTTAGACTCCTGTAGTGTCACATTGAGGCCGCTTTCCCACCCAGGCTCACGAGTGGCTCTTCTGATTGCAGGTCAGTTAGGCCGCGCTTAACCATCTATGTCTGCCAGGAGCGGCCGACTAGCACGCGGCTGCAAGGGCAGCAGCAGGCTGCGGGCAGTGGAGGCGACAGTGGCAGTGGGACACCCTACGGTGGGTATCAAGGGCATCTCGCTCCTCTGTTCCTTTCTTTTCTGAGACTGTCAGAGACAGGAAGCACTTCAGCAGGGCTTAGAAGAGCCCCTGCTGTGTGAAGGCCGCCTAGGACACCACGGGTCTGACAGCAGTGAGGGGCTGCAGCTCTCAGGCCAGATCCTGGGGAGAGAGGAAGCGAGCAGGCTTTCTCAGTTACTTCAGCCGCTCTGTGGGTCTTGTTTTTGTATATGGCCTTTCATGCCAAAAATGCATAGCAAATGAAAAGACTGTCTTAAGTGGCTTTCCCCCCTTAAATCTCAGATTTACTTAAATGATGAATGTAACATTGGTGGATTTATAAGAAAACAGGAGTGTTTTTCTTTTTCCTCCGTTTTACTAACTAACCAGCAGAGGCCTCCCCCTTTCCCCACCCACCCTTTGCACAGTATGGGGAGTTAAATATGGTAGGCAAGTATTCTACCACTGAGTGTAGCTCCTGTCCAGAGGAAACTCTTAAAAAATAAAGTGCTAGGGACCTGGGATTTAGCTCAGTGGCATAAGCGCCTGCCTGGCAAGTGCAAAGTCATGAGTTCTATCCCTGGTACCAAAATTAAAAAATAAAGTGCTATGTTACCAAAGATATAAGAAGTCTGACCCCTGCCTCATCTGAGTTTGCATTTAAAATAAAAATATAATTACAGGGCATACACCCCTAATTGTGCTACTCAGGCTTATGCAGGATGATTTGCAAGTTTGAGGCCAAGCCTGGACAACTATTGGAACTTTCTCAAAATATATAGAACTTAGCTCAGTTTTAAGAATGTTTGACTAGCATGTGGGAGGCCTTGGGTTCAGTCCTCAAAACTATTAAAAAAATCTTTAGGTTTTGGGTTGTGGTTCAGTGGTGGTGAACTTGCCCAGCATGATTTGGTCCCAAACATATGTGCTCATGTGCACAAACACAAATGTAGCTTCTTTCATTTTCTTACTTTAAAAAAAAAGGCAAATCAAGAATGTATAGCATTGTGAAAGGCAGGAGCTATTACTGCTATCAGAGGTAAGTTGCATAATGTATAATTAGCAAAGGTTTCTGCACACGTAAATCCACACGCAACAAGGAAAAAGTCCTCACCATCTACATTCCTAATCCACATCTGGGACCTGTGCTAATGTGACTCGACTACAGGTGTGCACGACAGAGATGATGTCTGCTGATAAGTTACACATGTAGAAACAGATCCTGCATGGGCGGAGGCTGAGACTTCTTTCAGGAAGAAACAGGCTTCACTGTTTCCATCCTAGTTTTCATTTGGTATCTTACACATTAGTTTTTGTGGGGAGAGATCGCTTTTATTCCTAGGATAAATTCACAGTGGTAGGGTTACTGGTCATAAATTATGTCCTGTTTAGGGTTCTTTTTCTAAGTATTCTAGAAATATTTGTTTTTTGTCTTTTTCCTTTTTTTTTTTTTTTGTATTTTTCTTTTTTATCGGTACTGGGGATTGAACTCACGACTGTCTGCTTGCAAGGCAGGCGCTTATGCCGCTGAGCTAAATCTCCAGCCCCTGAAATACATATCTTTTAAAAATGGTTTTCTAGCTGGGTATGGTGGCACACTCCTGTGATCCCAGCACTTGGGAGGCTGAGGCAGGCAGATCATAGACTGGGCTATAAAGTGAGCCCAAGGTCAGCCTGAACCACATAGTGAGACCCTGTCTCAAAAAGACCAAGAAACAACCAACCAAAAAATGGTTTTCTTCAGATGTGTACCATAAAATCCACCCATTGGATGTGGATATCTCAAGGGTACTTTTAGTAAATTCAGTTTTTGCAGCTACTCCCAAAAATTAGTTGAAGAGCCAGTAATCCAGAAGATTCCCCATGCTTGCACAAGGATCTATATATACCTCATAGTTGTAGGATTTTGAGCGCTAGGATTAAAATATTGCTCATTTTTCAGTTTTGAATACATGGATCCCATATTCATTGCAGAAAACTGGAAATTTAAAAAATGCAAGTCCTTTTGTACAAGAATTATTATTTGGTATATTATATGTAAGACTGATAAATACTGTATTATTTCAGACTGTACTTGGAGATTTTTGCAATATTAAGGAAGAAATGTTAATTTGTTCCTATTCATAAATTTTGTTATTTGATGCTTTGAAAGGTGTATTCTACCCGGAGATCAAGTAGAACACAGATACAGGTTATTGGTAAAACACTGTTCTTTTTTCTTTCAGTTTATCATGCAATCTACCTGGAAGAAATGGTTGCCTCAGAAGTTGCTCGAAAACTTGCATTGGTGTTTAATATTCCTTTCCACCAAATTAACCAGGTTTACAGACAGGGTCCCACTGGTATTCACATTCTTGTTAGTGATCAGGTAAATCAAGTAGGTGTATCCTTTTGCACGGGTATTTACTTCTTGTGTAGATCACTGTAGAACTGTAGAAAAATTCCGTGACCTCTTTTGCAAATAATCAAGAGAATTGATTCTGAGTTGAGAGTAAACATTTGTTAAGAATTTATAATCAGAAGTTGGGCATCCTAATGATGATGAGAACATGCCAGGGAAAACTGATTTGGCCTCTTGCCCTTATGAATTTAGACACTTATAGGGGTCTCAAGGTTAGTGGCAGGCGTTAACCTTTTTTATGAGGTAAGATATTGGGCATGTTCTTTGGCCCATTATTTGACAAGAAAAAGAACAGGTAAAGTCAGAAGTACAACTTTGCCTGTCCCAGTGTTGAATGACAAGCAAGTAATAGTAGAAGAATGCTTTATGCAGTTTTTGTGAGAGCAGTTATTCACAGGCCCAGCAGCACATGCTCCCCAATGGTCATGTGAGTGATTGAGCAGACCTGTTGGGGCCATCCTGGCAGACATAAATTAGCTCAGGGCCTTGCCATTAGCAGGGGGAATGTTCAGTCTCTTGCTGCCTTTCTGAATTACCATGGCTGCTGGATCTTGTAGTTGTGCAGTAATAGTGTATAGATTGTGGCATTTTCCCATTACTGTTTTACATCATTTCTAGTCAGTTAAGAAAGAACAGTTGTATCCCAACTATACTAACGTATCTGCTTTGTTCTTCTAGATGGTTCAGAACTTTCAAGATGAGAGTTGTTTTTTATTCTCCACAGTAAAAGGTACTGTGTGTGTGTGTGTGTCTCGTCAAGTGCTGGGCTTAGGAAAGATCATCTGTATCTAGTTAGTAGCCATTTTGTGTGCTTACTCTTGGAAATGCTGACTTAAAAGTTTGAAAAATAAATCAGATGGGTATTTCTAGTGGTTGTAATAATTCTCAGTCTCTGATGAGTAGAAAACAGTTCATTCAGCTTATATTTTATTGAGTAATTTATGTAAGATGCTGTGGTTCTAGCTGCTTGGTGGGTCACTCTCATTTTTTGTCTTTTGAGATGGAGGTCTTGCTAGTAATTAAGACTGGCCTTGAATGCAAGATCATTCTCCTGCTTACCCCCAAGTGTTAGGATTATAGGTGTGTGTGTCATCATGCTCAGTTCCACAGGTGAACAGGAGTAGTCCATGGAATTTCCACTCTAGTGGGGAAAGAAGCCAAAACTGGCCACAAATGGACAAAATTTTAAGTGAATAGCTAAAGTTAGGGATGCTTACGCAGAAGGGGCATCTAGGCTGGGGGTTATAATTACTTGTTCACCCCAGCCAGGATATCCGTAGGAGGCTTCTCTGAGGTGACTTAAGCCGGTCACAGGAGTTGGTGTCCCAGGGCAGGAAGGAAAGCACCTAGCTTTTCTGATGGCCTAGGACAGGGCCATGCAGCTGTGTGCAGTGTGTGAGCAGAGTTGAGGGTAGAGGCAGACGTGACATGCAGGGGTAGGGAGGACTGTATTAAAGCTTTTTACACAAAGGAGTAATATAATTGGATTTCTTTTTTCTCACAACTCTGAAAACAGATAAAGTGGCAAAAGTGGAGTCAGGATGTACCATCCAGGGGTAAAGACAGGTTAAGGGCCTTATTTGACTCACATTTGACAGAGAGTAGTAGTGATTGTTGGCTTTTTGTTTAGAGTGACTGACATGTAGTAGACTCTAAAGAAAGACTGGGATAGAATAAAGTTTCATTTTAGTATGTAGAAATGTCAAGCAAACAATAAATTGTACCATTCTGGGACCCAGGTAGAAAGACCTGGGCTTGAGATGCAGTTGACTATCAACAGTGACTGAAAGGTCACTTGGGAGATAGTCTAGAAAGAGGGCCCAGACTGCACTCAGTGACTGCTGCTACGGGGTTAGAAGAGGTATTTTTAAAGGCAGTATTATTTGAAAAGAGATTATGTATTCATAGACTGTCAAAGACAGTTTAAGAACCAGTCTTAGCACAAAAGTGGGCCCCAGGTGAGGAAGATGTCATGTGTTGCCTTTTCCTGGTAGTCACTCTTAAAAGGAGTGGTGGCCCTTGTGTTGAAATCAGTTTCACTTTGGGCCTTAGGTTACATGTGCTGTCAAGTTATCTGCAAGACTGGATATTGACTTAACTGGCTTATTTTATCTTTCAGAAGCATTTTAGCTCAGTACGTTTTTTCAAAATCTTTTGTTCTCAAAGGTGAACAACTTGAAAAATTTAAATTGTCTAAAAAAGAACACTCATACTGAAATTATATAGTTGTATTCTCTATAGCATTTCTACTGTCAAACAGGATTTCTCCTCCAGTATTAGTTTGCTGTTTTTTAGACTTCATTCACACACAATTTCATTTGTCTATGAATACATTTATTGATTCCCATTGTTTACTGAGGCTCTCAGGCACAGGTGGAGTTTTTTTCTGGTGCTGGGGATTGAATCCAGGGCCTTATGCTTGCTATAAAAATTCGCTGTATCACTGAGACACCCCCACCCTTGTGATTGAGAGAGAGAGAGAGAGAGATCTACCTAGATAGTGATATTTTAAATATTTCAAATCAGTCTCTGGAGCTCAGAAAACTTTGCAGAACAGATAAATACACACATTGAAAGTTGTGCTGAGGGCTTGTTTGTATATTGAGTACAGGATTGGCTTTGCCCTCTGTTCTGAGTGTTTCCTGTGTCCTGCTGTCACCTCTTGCCTCTCTCAGTGACAGTGCTTCTGTTTGTTTTGGGGAATCCTGCCCCACAGAACTGGCAAGCAGTTTGGGAGCAGGGTACCAGTAGAACAGCAAGGCTTCAAAAAGCAGAGTGACTCTGTGGGTCAGCTTTTCTGCTGCCGGCTGAATACTTGCCATCCACAGATAGAGGAGAGGCCTTTATTTTGGCTCATGTTTTTAGATGTTTCAGTCTGTGGTTGACTGGCTCTTAAGGCACATATTTCCTAACAGAAGTTTATGTCAGAAGGGGGCAGATACGGAAAGAGCTAGGGCCCAAGTCACATCTGTGTCCCACCCATACACATCCAGAAGTGTGCTTTCTTGATCTCTTAGGCATCTCTCAACCCAATCAGGCTGACATTCAAGAGTAACCATCACAGTGTCTAACAGAGGAATGTGTGTGTGAAGACTTACGAGCTAGAATTGCTGGGCATGGTCATGCATGCCTGTAATGCCAGCACTGGGGCTACCCAGTGAGTTCAAAGCCAGCCCAAACTACGTAGCCAGACCCTGTGTCAGAACCTCCCCCACCCTCCAAAAAAAGAGCCAGAGTAAGTCAGCTTTTGCTCTTAATATTTTCTCTAATACTGAGTTGGGTGCAGGATTGTAGGTTTCAGAGTTTTTTAATTCAGTTGATCTCCTAAGGCTGGTTAAAAATTTTTAAACTTTTGTTGCAGCTGAAAATAATGATGGTATCCACATAATCTTGAAGTGATCTCTTTACATACATAGACTGAACTATAATTCAGTACCAAATAAAAGTCACGCTTAAATGTGTGTGAAGACTGAATCCAAGAAGTTTTGGGATTGGATTTTACTGAATGAAATGTTTCATATTGAAAACACAAGATGACCTTTCTTATGAGCTGATATGTGAGGCAGACCTCCTCCCTGTCACAGCCGAAGCCCAGCATCCTCATGAGAGCGAGTGCGTCGGGGCAGCTGCATCCAGCTCTGGAGGCCACGCTGCAGTCACAGCTTCATGCCTCGGCAGAAGCCAGTCCACATGGTTCCCAGAAGCTGCCTTTGCTGGCTCTTTCTTTACACTGTATGTGGTTTGGAAATGAATGTAAAAACTTACTGTGGGCATTTACTTTCTGTGCCAGTTTGGCTTATATTGCCTAAATCTTACACAGACTTGGGGAGGAGATGGGGGACAGGACTGTTTGTGGAGCCAAGATGGAAACTGCAGAGATACACAGTGTGTTCATGTGGCCACTGGTGGTCAGGTAAGCGGCTCAGCACCTTCTCAGAAGCAATCATGTCTAAGGGTGTACATCCGATGTGATCATGACAGACGGGGAAGACTCAAGCCAGGAAGAGGGGCTTGAAGCAAACTGCACTGTCAAGAGTACCTTGGTAAGAGGATCAGTGTAAATCCTAATAGGTACAAAGACTTTTTAGTTTTGCTTTCCACTGATTTATTGAAAAACTTTTTTTGCTTCTGCTTCTAAAAGCATTTAAGTTTTTGGTTTTCTTACTCCTTTGGTGGTTTTCTTTCTCGTTTTCTTCCCCTTCTTTATCTCTGTCTCTTTTTGATCTTAAGCATTTTTTAAAAGCCCTACCCCAGATATTAGAAATTGGTGACATAAGAGGGAACAGTGTTACTGTTGATAGCTTCTGACTTGGTGTTAAGGGATCTGTGTTGTGAACAAGATGAAATTATACATGAAAACACTAAGTTTCATCACACTAAAATGTACCATAAAAATCTCTTGTCTCACTTCAAATAATGAGCTTCCGTACAATCATGGATTAATATTCTGGTGACTTAGAAGCTTTTAATATACCAAATAATGGTTTCTATAAAATAGTGTGTCTTATCAAATGTGTGTCTGTTAGCATACTTCTTTCCAAAGGGAATCTACTGTTTGCCCCTTTTCCTCCTGCTGCCTTTACCTCCTTCATCCAAAGCATCCTCAAATTCATTAGAAAGCGTCTTTGAAACCAGTGGTATATCAAGGCTTAATTAAAAAATATAAACACCTTTTATTCCATTTTAATTCTAGCATCTCTGTCCACTTAGCAGTTTTAGCTGTGGATGTACTATTTGATCCTCACCCATGTTGAGATGGAAATAGGAATGATTAAGTTTGAATTCTCTCCCAGGTGACAAAGCTGTAAAGGTGGCTGATTACTTGTCTCAGCAGTCAGTTTGGAAATACCTGTGACTCCTGTAGACTCACAGGAGAAGAGCTTGCCTTTCTGTCCTCCCTTTGCTTGTGTGTGACCACATTTTCTCTAAGTCACTTGGGAAAGAAGTGAACTTCTCTTAATTGTTTCAGAAAGTTTTGCTTGTCTATTTAGCATTCCTTTTTGGGATTCATGATTTATGGAACAGTAAATGTCATTTAATGCTGTGTGCTATTTTGAACTCCTCATCAGGTTTTAGAAATGGGGTAAAAAGTACAAGCTCATCAGACTTGAAATTACACCCAGAGGCATTAGAACATTTATAGTCTGTCCAGAGAAACAGGTTAAATAAATTATGGCACCAGCAAATTTGCTACTTTGTTTTTTTAATAGTAGGATGTACACATTTCAATATAATAAATGTTTTCCGATTGTTTTGCAAATTGTGTCTGTCATTTAAAATCTCAGTTCTTGCTTGTGTCACAAAATCAAGGGATTCTCTATGTCTGCCTCACACCTATCCCAGTCCAAATGTAAGAGATTAGGCTTCTGTGATTTTCCCATGTTCTTAATTTCTTTTTTCAAAGCTAATATAAGGACAGATTATTCTAGGAACTGTCCCGTACTTGATGAGGTTTCTTAGAAGAGATTTTCTTATTTTGTAAATAAGATCATGTGATCAAGTCCAGTGGCTGTAATAGGCTGTTTTCTAGCTCAGAGAGATTAGAAGAGACTAGTCATTAATTTTTTAATAGAAACTAATTCATAATCATTACTCATTTGTTTACTCATACATTAGTCACCTTCTAATCCCAACAGTGGTATAAACATTTGCTTAAAGAACTGTGATATCCATACAAGTTTAAGATCAGAGAATACTAGAGCATATCAGAAAGCAATAGAATCAGTCTTTTAATGGTAACTCTTGAGAATATTGCTAGGTCATTGTATGGAGGTATGTATTTGCCCTTTCTGTCTAGAATGCAGCTGAGATAGTGTGTCCCTCAAATGCATCTAAAATTGCCCTTAAAGTCATAGAAAATGTCTTGTTTTTATTGTTTTACTTCTAATGAGTTCTTGGCCCTTCAGTCTATATTGTGGTTGTTAGCATGACCAGCCACTCCTGACAATTTCAATGAGGAGGATGACTGATCTAATCTTGAGTAAAGATCACACAAGTGGACAGGACAGAGCAAGAGTCAGCCACAGCAGACAGCAGATCATCTCATAACATCAGGAAGGTCTGGACTTGGAAAGTGTTTTTGCTCAGAGTTGTCTGCCATAAGATCATAGCAATAAAGCCTCTGCATTAAACTCTTAAACACTGCAATGATTTAAGAGTCTAAAAGGTGCCAACACTTTACTGATCTGAGTTTTAAGTGTTGTAAAACTTTTAAAATAGTTTTGGTGTAACCTGATTTCTAAAGTTTTAAAATAAACTTTAAAGAACTACATCCATTCTGCATGCATCCATTCATTATTTTTAATAATATAAGTGACTTAAGCCTTAATTCTGTTTCTGCAAGGTCTCCTAAAAAGGATGGACATAATTAGCTTTTTCTTAAACAAAAATGCATTGTGTGCTATAGGGTATGCCAGAGCTTTTCCTTTCCCATCAGCCAATGCAGATTGAGTTGCTTTTGTTTACATTTTGGTCCTCAGAGGTGGTTATGACAAACTGACACAGAGCTATGAAGTGCCTCCTCCACCAGCTTAGAGTCCTCTTTTCTTTGATGTCTCAGGGAAACTGATTAAGGTGCCTTCCACATTACCTTCTACATATAAAACTATCAGCCATTATGAATTTGCAGTACAGTCATTTGAATAAAGTTACTTAATCTTTAAAGTGAAAAAGTCCTGCTTATTGAAATGGAATCATTGTGAATTAAAGTGGCCCATTCATTGGCTTTTAAGGATTAGGTAGGTAGGCAGGTTATTCTTTCTGCTCAGCTTGTGCTAACACTGACAGTTCATCTGAGAGATGCTGATAAAGCCCAGGTGAGGACTTGTATTTTGGGACCCACCTCTTAAGGGACTCAGGTTTCTTGTGTGCTCATGGCTGCACTGAGGTCGTCCTTGCCACATGTTAACTGATACAAGGCTTTGATCTGGTTGCATCACAGCAAAACAAAGGTGAGAAGTATCATCAGTTACTGCAGTCCACATCAAAGTATTTTACCTGTAAATGCTTTTTCCCAAAGGAGAATCAATAGATCAGGGTGACAGTGGTGTAGCCGAGAAGACTGGTCCTCTCTAGGAGAGACACTATTATCCCTGGAGAAACTATTATCCCTGGGGCCCGAGCAGCTCCTGTCAGAGAATGACACAGCATCTGCATAGTCGCTGTCCACTTCCTGCCACTGCTGTGGGTGGAATGACAGGAGCAAAGTAGGCGTGGACTTTGACATGAGGGAGCTGAGCCTGGAAGTAGAAGGGAAAAGGACTAGTGTTTACCCCAGCATTTTAAGAATTATGGTCCTCATACTCAAAAAACCTGTAGTTTTCAGAATCTCTTACACCTTAGTGTTACGGAGTTCTAACAGTAACCAGAGCTGCTGCTGTGACATTCCCATGCCACTCTCTCCACCATCCAACCTTTACTACCTTCTAAAGACAGGTGGAATCTCATAAAGTGATACATAGCCAGCCCTTTTTGCTTTGGGGTACACATGCCTAAACTTAAAATGAAAGTGAAAATTACATGCGGAAACAAAAAGCAACATTCTGTTATGTACTCTTGCTTGAGAATTAGCCAACACTGGCAACGACCTTAATTAAGTTGCCTGCCCGGGATAGAGATCTTCCTTATATTGCTGCTGATTACCAGACTATATGGAACCTCCATCTTAAATGAATCATTCAAGATTAGTCATTAAGATGGAACCTCCATCTTAAATGAGTTGAATCTTCCACAGTGGGGTCTAAGAGGTACTTAAAAGACACCTGTGTAAACCAGATTGGTTAGCACAACTGTTTGCTTAGGACAGAACAAAGAAAGTGGATAATGTTTCCTGATGTATCTGTCCTTTGTTACTCAGCAATCACTGCCAGGCAGGACCACTCTCCTGGCCACACCTACCCGCATCCGTTTGATGCCTGCACGAGTGACCTGCTGGCAGTCATATAGCTCAAGGCGCTCTAGGCTGCGGCAGTTCTCCAGGTGTTCAAGGGCCACGTCACTGATGAGGCAGTTATCCAACTCCAGTACCTTCAGCCTCTTGTGGCCACAAGTACTATTGCTGAGGTGCAGGATTCCATCGTCTGTGATGAGCTCACAGTGGGACAGGCTCTGAAACAGAACAGGTTCAGAGGTCACTCACTGCAAGGCTCAGGCCTAGTGAAGGTAAGGATCCTGCAGTAACTGCTATTGTGGTTTGAAAATGGACTCTAGTCCCCAGTGTAACTGTTGGGAGGCAGATTGCAGTGGGTATTTTAGATAACAGTGCCATGCATGAATACATTAATCCCAATTGTAAAAGGGGCTCCAATCTGCAAATTCATTCTCCCCTACCCCTTTGCACTTCTTCTGCCTTCTCCCAAGAGATAACACAGCAAAAATATCCTCACCATGTTGCCAGCCCATCCGTCATCTTGGACCTTCCAGACTGAGGCATTTCAGTTCATTATGTACCCAGTCTGCCCTGCTGCAGCACAAAATGGATTAAGGCACTGGTGAAGCAGTCAAGTCAGACAGCCTCGGCGCTCTGATCATAAGCACCAAAGTTGCAACAAGGCAGTAGGTTGTGTGTGCATGTGTGTATTAAATCCTTTGACTAAAAAGATGGAAATTTTCAGAGAGTACATCCTTGAGCGCAATTTTAATACCTACTTCTCCAACTGGATTGAGGATAGTGAAATGAAAGATTCTCATGTCCTTCATTTAAAAAACTACAAACAGCCATGACTCAGGATGTGTACCGAGCATTTCTGAAGGGTGTAGAAGGCAGTTCTTACTTACACAGACAAACAGCATTTTATCAATAGTTTCAGTTATGACAGTGTTCCTCAGTGCATATCAAATACAATATTTAACCTAACAAAATTTGTTACAGACAAAAGACACTGCATTAAATTTCTGTCATTTTTTCTTTCAGATATACTGAGTTCCAACTCTGCCAGGCTGTGTTGTGTGCAGTGATGAGGAAACACTCTTGCACTGGTAGAGCCCAGATTACAAGAGTTGAGAAATGAAATTGCACTAAGGAAAATATTAAAGTGAAGCTGAAATGAGGCTCAAGAACGTGCAATAGTGGGATTGGACCTAACGGAGAGGCTCCTGCATTGGTATCCGAAGTAAGGACGAAGGGCTAAGAGCTCGTCCTGAGCAAGGCGGGAGGGCGCAGGAGGACAGTGGCAAACAGTTTGGGAGGTCAGCATGACAGGCAGGAAGAGGATGTAGGTGGAAACGGGTAGGTTACAGGGAGACCACAGAACCATGCCGGCCATAAAAGCAAATTTTATTTTTATTTAAGGTCACTGGGGAACGTAGTGTTACATGTTTTTAAAAAACATCAAAAAAATTACCAGCATCATTACAAACCAACGACAATAGCTAAAATGAAAAGGATGGACAGTAAGTATTGGTAAGGATGTGGAACAGCTTGGGCAGTTTGGGCATCTGACCACAGTGCATGTATGTATGAACTGAAAACAGTGCTGGCTGTAATAGCCCCAAACTAGAAAACACTAGAACATTCGAATAATATAGAAAAGGTAAATAAATCAGAGAATGCCCATTCTGTAAAGCAATCATGATGACGATATATAACTACATATAGCAATATGAATGCATTTATACATGTAATAAGCGCTACAAACTGTATACAGATTAATCACTCATAGCCAGTTGTGATGGTGCACCCCTGTAATCCCAGCTCTGGGGAGGCTGAGGCTGCAGGATCACTGAGAGTTCAGGGCCAGCCTGATCTGCATAGTGAAACTTCCTCTTAAAAACACACACACAGAATCACTAATAGAATTTCAACAACATATAAAAAACAAAACCAGTTAAAATGAATAAATGCTATTGGAAGTCACTACCCTTAGGGAGTTAAGTGATAAAGGGAGCAGAAAAGAGCTTTGGAATCATGGTGAGAAGTTTCCTGGTAAGTGGGGGGAAAAAAGCCCAAAAGACTGATGTGGAATAAGAGAAACAGGCAACTGAACGCACTAGGAGTGAAGGACAGCTGGGGGAGGAACTGCGAGACTGAGTCTGGAAAGAGTCCTTTCAGCTCCATTCTAACGTGAGGTATTTCCTGTCTCCTGAACCTCATCACACTACACAAAACCAACCAGTGTTGTAACCAGCGTTGTGCTTTTTTCTGCCTCTGCTGCTGTTATTTGAATCCCTTCTGTCTGTGCACTGCCTGTCTCATTTTCAAAGTTTTTTTTGGCTCTGGCTTGTAGCTCAGTGATAGAGCATACCCAGTAAGTGCGAGGCCTGCCTGGGTTCAGTCCTTAGCAGTGGAAAAAAATTTGTGTCCCGGTGTAAATTTCTTTGGGTTTTTCCTGTTTCTTGAATTTGCAGATGTACTATCGTTTGCCACATTTGGGGTCTCTTCTGCCATGATTTCACCCCCACCTTCTCTCTTTTCTGCTGGAATTTGAGATATGTGACGTTTTGTTCTAATTCCAACAGGCCCTGAGGCACTGATCTTTCTTTTCTTCAGTCCATCTTCTATTGCCTAGGTTGGATAATTTCTATTGTTGTATCTTCAAGTTTATGGATTCTTTCCATTTTGCTTTAAGGTCATCCACTGAGTTTTATTTCAATTGTTTTTATACATTTCCATATAATCTTTGCTGACACATTTTTTGTTTCAAGTGTGTTCAGATTTACTTAGTTGAAGCATCATTGGTTGCTTTAAAATTTTTGTCATATGATTCTGAGATTGTTTTTATTTTAATTCTTTTCTTTTTGAAACAGGGTTTTGCTATGCAGAACTCACTTTGTAGCCCAGGATGGCCTTGAGCTCATGATCCTCCTGTCTCAGCCTTCCAAGTGCTGGGATTATAAGGCATGTGCCACCATGCTCGGTCTGATTCTGAGATTTGTAGCATGCTGGTGTTATTATCTTTTCTCTTACAAGTTCTCTTCATATGGTGTGTGTGTGTGTGTGTGTGTGTGTGTCGTCAGTCAGGGTCTTCTTGCTGTGCAGCTCAGGCATTTCTACATTGTCAGCACTACAGTACCCAGCCTCGGTTATATGAAGCAAAAGAAAAGGTCAAGGAACTTTCTGCTATGTTGCTTGCTTGTGTTCCGAGGTCTCTGCTGGTCTTGGCATCTTCTCTTGATCTGTTAGTCTGTTGTAATTTTTTATTGTTTTGTTTGGTTTCTGGTTTTTTTGAGACAGGGTCTCACTATGCAGTTCAGGCTGGCCTTGAGCTCAACTCGTAGCCCAGGCTGGTTTTGAACTCCACGATCTGCCTGCCTCAGCCTCCTGAGTGCTGGGATTACAGGGTGAGCCACCATCCCTGGCTTGATCTACTAGTCTTAAGGTTTATTTTCTATGTCACCTTAGGGATATTGGCTGTACTCAGCTGGATGAAAGAGAGCAGTGCATCTACTCCACTTTCCTGAGACTCAAAACTTGCATTTGTTCTTTGAAAATCCATATTTATTTTTCCAGCAAATACAAAATGTTGCCCTTTCACAGATTCTGCTGGTGACATTTGTTCAAGCATTCTTCATTAAAGATCAATGGTAGGCAAGAAAGCATGGGGACAGTGGCAAATGTGGAGTCCAGCTATTTGGGAGGCTGAGGCAGAATCACTTGAGCCTATGAATGGAACAGCACAGTGAATCCCCATTTTCAAAACAAACACCAAGCATGAGGAACATTTTTAAGCTAAGGAAGTTCACTTTTGGCAGAGAAGGGATAAATGCTATCCTCAAGTTTATTTTTACGAACTCCTTCCACTTCCACCAGGCTGCTAGGAGTCTGTTAAGATTCCGAAGTGTGTATGGTGTGTCCCACTCGTCTCAATGCTCTCTAGAGGAGGCCAGGTGCACAATGGAAGTTGAACTGAAGTGTAAAAAATTTCACACCACTTACTGTAAGGCAGCCTGTGGAATCCAGATCTTTTTGTCCTAAGTCCCGAATCTTCCCTTTAGATCTGCTCCAACAAGGGCAGTTCCGTCTGTGGCCAGCACTGAGGAGCTGGCCAGCTGTCTTGACAGGACAGCTTTGTGCTGTGGGTGCCTAATGGGAACTTGGGGTAGGCCTGCTGGTGCTGACTGTGGGGACCCCTCACCTCTCCCTTTCCTCCACAGCCGCTTTTGGGGATAGCCCCATGACAGGCCTGGGGGAAAGTCAGCATCCTCCCAAGAAGCACTGCTGCAGCTTTTGGGGTCTCAGCTGCACGACTGTGTGGGTGGCCCTTGTCACTCATACCAGCTGTCAAGACTTGGATTTATGTCCCACTTTGTTCCAAAAGAGAATCTCAAGGGTCTTTTAAACCTACTAGGCTATTGGTGCTGTGGTGAGAAGGAAGGTCTTTCTGTCCTCAGGGAGTTGAAGGTCTAAATCATGATCCCAGGCTTCCCTGAATTTCCAATGAGGAAAGCGGCCTTGGGTTTATGGAAAGAACTGAAAATCTAAGGCTAAGCCTAGCCAGCCTGGGTTACTTAGTGAGTTCAAGCCCAGTCGGATACATAGCAAGATCCTATCTCAAAAAGCAAAACAGTGAGCTTTAAGGATGAAAGTGAAACCACAAAAATCAGTGCACAGAGACATGGCTAAAAATCTAATAGATAAAACAAGTTCTAAAAATACTCAGTGAGGGGCTGGGGATTTAGCTCAGCGGCATAAGCGCCTGCCTTGCAAGCAGGCAGTGGTGAGTTTGATCCCCGGTACCGATAAAAAGGAAAAAGACAAAAAACAAACAAACAAACAAAAAAAATGCAAAAATAAGACTGAAAAAGAACAGAGGCATAAAAACTAAAAATAGTAAAATAGAGGACACATGCAACCATGTCAGAATTACATGCAAACTACTACACATCCCAATTACAAGGCCTGGCCGCCTCTGCAGCAACCCAAGGCTCTGTTGTAGCTTTGTGCTCTCTCCTCCTGCCCCCAAGACTCAGCCCAGCTTCTCTGTGCAAAGTCCCCTCAGGCTCTTCTCCACCTCATCCTTGTTTCTATTCAAGACCTGGCTCAACATCAGCTCACCTTTAAATTTAAGGATAAAAGTTTAAGTGAGAGGAGTCAGAAAGTCTTGAGGAT
This sequence comes from Cavia porcellus, assembly GCF_034190915.1. Classification (NCBI taxonomy): domain Eukaryota; kingdom Metazoa; phylum Chordata; class Mammalia; order Rodentia; family Caviidae; genus Cavia; species Cavia porcellus. The sequence goes on from NW_026947496.1 coordinate 71,615,475, forward strand.
TAAGAGAGAGCTTTACTAACTGACAACATGGGGCAGGGCTTTAGCTCAGCACAGTGCCTTCCTGGCAGCAGCAGAGTCGTAAATCTGATCCTGGTACCAAAACTGACAACAGAATTTAGGCTGTATGGCAAGGAGAAATGGGAATTAGTGACTGACAGTGAAAAGATGGGTTCCATTTGAATAAATGGAACCCATTATTGTAGCAGGGCAATACAGTGAGTAGAAAGGAGATGCTGGTCAGATGGGCCTGAAACAGACTAAAAAGAACATATTCTAGGAGGAGGAGTGCAGCTCAGTGGTTGAGCACTTATCCAGCATGCATGAAGCTTAGATCTAGCTTAGATCTCCAGCACTACAAAAACAAACAAAACATACATTCTATTTTATATAGTTATTTCCACAGTGATTCAGTGTTTCCACTTTTCACTGGAGAAAACATCTATCTGAATCCTAACCATTCTTACACACACTCCTTTCCTGCAGAGTACTGGGCAGTGGACTGATGATACCCTTTCACGTGACCAACAGCAGGCTTTTGAACAGCTGGGGATGTATGCCCTTGTCCACTCTTACAAAGGGAGGGTCACTGTGTTGACATCTGATGGTCTTGGTTCCTATACATCATGGTATTTTACTAAATCTTGATGAAAAATAAAATTGTCTGTTAGCCATATTCTTTTAACAGACTGCTAAAATTATGCCTAAGTAGCTTCTAAGACAAGATACATAATAAAATTTTATTTTTCTAGAACACTCAAAACTGGCTTTGGTATTTAAGAGGAACCAGCCCTTAATAGCCATTAGAATCTGCAATGACATATCCTTCAAGCTAAAAACTCAAGTAACAAAGAGGATCCTTAGGGTGTCTGAACAAATTCCATGACTCTTCAGGCCTTCCAGGTTCTGCTACTTTGTATTCCTCTTAATCTGGGGCTCCCCTTGTTTGAAATTCTGTATTTGATTTCTAAACACACAAGATCAGGTTTCCCTTCGGACAGGCCTTCCAGATTCTTTCTGTGACAGCACAAGGCCCTTTGTCCCATGAGGATCAGACCGGTTCTGGGGGGACAGCGTGTATGACACTGGGCCTTCCATGTTCAGGAAGCAGAGCAAGGTGCTGAGCTGCAGCAGTCTCCTGGCTTCTCATCGGGCCGCTTCCCGTTTTCTCGCACATCGCACATCTTCAGTACAGGATGAATCGTTTCCGGGTTCCAGATGCAGCCCCCCGACTGCCTCTTCTGACTGAGGCGGGAGGTGCCCTGCTAGGCTGCAGCAGCCTGGGCCTGGGTCCGTCTCAGGTGCTGTCAGGCTGCTCCTTGGGGGCTGCATCCCCACAGGAGGCTGCAGAGAACAGGCAGTTATTATGCAACACACTCAGAGGGTAGAGGCCACGCAAGCTGCCACCCCCCACAGTCACGCGCGCTGTTCTGTCGCCAGGGCCTCAGCCGTACACATGTGCTCTACACAGAACCTGCACTGCCATTTGCCCTCAGCTCTGCTCTTACTGCCATGATCAGAGTGCACAGCGCCTGTCAGTACTCCTTCAGCAAGGATCCTCTGAAGCTTCAGTCAGGATAAAGCTAGTCTTTCCTGAGGAATCCTCTTACTCTGCAGTCCCTAGAGCAGGGCCTGCCATGTGGCAGTCCTCGAGAACTGTTTGTGCAGTGAACAGATGAGCAGCAGACACTGAATGCAGTCAAAGTATTTCTTTTCTCTACCTTGAGATCTTGAAGCGAAGTTTTCAACTGCAGTTTCCCTGTTTTTCTGTCCCGATAGGGACAGGGAGCTCTTACTTTAGACTTCTGTTTTTACTGTAGCTTATTTTTTTGCTCTTGTGTCCTTATTTTGTAGCTTGTATAAAATAGAGGACAAGATGGACAAGGCTTTCAGTTACCACAAACCCCAGAGGGGAGGACATTGTCCAACTGCAAACATTGCCTGACAGTGGAGTAGACCCTTCCCCTGCACCCTGCACAGCTGAAGCGTCACTGTTGCCTGTGACCTCCTTCAGCTACCCGGTGTGAGCAGATGCCTGTGGAGACCGAGGAAGGAAGGGGGTCCCTGTCCAAAGCATCTTGGGAAAGGACAGGCAGAAAGTAAAGGAGAAAACAAAGCAGGAGGCTCCAAAATTCCTTCACATTTTTGAGAGGCTGAAGGTCTCAGGAGAAAAATGAGTGGGGAGATAAAGCAGAAAGCATTAAGAAAGAGAAGAGAGGCAGAAAGCACATCTGAGCAACAGTCACTGTCAATCACAGAACCAGATCTGAACCAGTATAGGGGTTAAAAATGTTATAACCACAAAAGTATTTGCAATATTTAGAGGAAAATACAGTCATTTGCACAGAGAATTTGGATATGGCTGTGTCTCTGACTGATCTATGAAATCAGAGCCAAATCTTACAAAATGTTCCAGAGGCATCCAAAGCCAAGCCACACTTGTCTCCGCCCATGATCAGATGCAGAAAGAAGGATGCAGAAAGGGATGTAGGAAGAAAGAAAGTTGGTGAGGAAAGGAATTCAAGGCCAAATGATGCCTTACCAACATTACAGAATTTCACCCCCTGTAGAGACAGCAAGTTTCAGAGAAGACAGGCAAAAGCTGCCTGAAGAAAGATGTGTTGTGTGCATCCTTAGGGCAGTGGAAAAACCAGAGCCAGGGGAGGCCAAGAGACCTGGAGACCTGAGTCCCTTCCCAATGTGGGGCCTCCGTTTCTTCATTGATTAGATGGGAATGGGAACAGGACATTCCCAAGCATGGCTTGGCTCAATGGATGGATGGTGACTCTGCCCCTGCCCTAGGCTCCAAGGCGAACAGTGAAATAGTGTGCGAAGTATGGAAAGGTCTGCCTCAGATCCAAAATATGCATCCAGGAATATATTCAGGATTTTTTTCTTTTGTTTTTGTTTTTATCTGTTTATCTTCTTGAGACAGGGTCTTGGTCTTGGTCTTGAACTCACAGCAATTCTCCTGCCTCAGCCTTCTGAGTGCTGGGATCACTGGCACATATTTGTCACACCCAGCTGTATTCAGATTTCTACAGATGTACACATGTGAAATATAACACAAGGATGTGCCCAGTCTTTTGCGTTGGGTTATACATTTTAACATGGTAATGTCATTGCCTGACAAGATGATCGTGAATGTGACTGCAGTGATCAGAACATGAATCCCCACTGACGAATGCCCCACAGTGAAAGCAGTAACATTCAGATGCCCTGCTCCCAAACCAGCCCAACTAGTAGATCTTTGAAACCAAGAATAATGATACCTTCAAAGAATGAGAACACACACCATTTTTTGCTAGTTAGAAGGTCCCTGTCAGTCTTAAGAGATGAATAATATTACAAAAAAAAAAAAAAAAAACTCCAAAGACTCACCAGGGCTTGCAGCTTAGGACAATGAATGGAGAGTTGGATGAGTGTGCTGTCGGTTATCTGGAGAAAAACATGCCTTGTCAGTATGGCTTCTACACCAGACCTTAATTCTGTATCTGACCCTGGCTTCTCCTGAACATGGGACTCAAAGGTGCGAGAGAAAATGAAAATCTCATTCAAATACACTGGCTGGGAGGGAGCACCTGTCTTCCCCAGTACCCGCCAATCTGTCTGCTCCTGGAGACACAGAGCTGCCCTCTGGTCTCACCTCTGGTGCTTCAAGGGGACCTGGGGGACTAGGGGCAGGGGTCAAGGAGGGAGTAGGAAGAAAAGCTTCTTGGAGTCTCCTTTCTGCAGTCACCTCAGCACTGGACATGCAAGCTTATTTATTCCTCCCTCAAGGTCTGTGAAAAAAATCAAAGGAGGCTTTTTTCATTTTAATGGTAGGCAAATGAAGGAGCTATGTTGAATTTATTTGCTATAGTTTTGTCTGATGACTGGGAAACAGTTATAAGCTTACACATCCCACCACCATGATCCTAGAGGGTTCCCTTAACTCTGCCACCTCTGCAAGCACAAAGGGTTGGCATGGCAGGTAGTCTGTGGCCCTGGGTGAATTAGGACCCTTCAGGGCTCTTGAGAGTCCACTCACCAGGATGCATTCTTCAAGATCCATCTTCTCCAGGTCATGGCAATTCTGAAAGAGTCCACCAGACACAGCTGCTTTGTAGCCCATGGGTAGGGCAACCCTGGACACTCACTCTGTCCCTCTGAGTACCAGCCAGGGTTCTATTCTCTACCATTAAATAGTGTGCCCTGTTCCTGGAGCATCCAGTGAACCAGCACTTCTGAGCTGGTGCCCTCTGAGTCACAGACAGCCTGGGAGTAGGAACAGGGCTACCCCAATGACATTTCCTTTTTTCAACTTGAAAAGAGAATCGTGCACCACTCCCCAGTGGCTCCTAGACATCAACAGGAAAATTTAACCACTGGGCATGGGAATAGGGCACTTGGCTGCATTAAGGGGAGGAGGGCGGCAGAAAGGAGTATGGCAGCACCCCCAGGACACAGGCTCCCAGCATGCACCCTACAGGGCCCCGGCGGCCGCGGTGGTCAGTGTTCACAGGCAATGTTGGGCATGGAGCAGAGGCAGAGTGCCAGCCCAGGCAAAGGAGGATGCAGAGTGGCAGGTCGGGGTCTGTATGAGAAAGGTGTCTTCAGTTGGAGAAGAGGCTCCTTTGAGGGTGGTGCCACCTGCTCAGGTGAGAGGGAGGTCTATATCTTTCCAGGATCTCCTACAGGGTCTTGCTAGATTTCTGCTCAACTGCACAACATATCCCTAGGGCTCTATATGACTTTGTGCTTGTTTTCTGAAGCTAGCTCTTTGTACCTCCAAGTGACCCCAACTTTTTTTTTTTTTGAGACAGAGTCTCACTATGTATTTCAGACTGGCCTTAAACTCACTGTGTAGCGTATGCTGGCTTTGAACTCAGTGATTCTCCTGTCTCAGCCTCACAAAGTGCTAGAATTTTTTTTTTCTTTTTTTTGTACTGGGAATTGATCTCATGACCTTGCACGTGCCAGGCAGGAACCTGAGCTATTCTGGCCCTTAAGTGCTAGGATTAAAGGTGTATCACCATGCCTGGCTGCCCCAAGTTTTTGAATTAGGGAGGTGGAGGACAGTTTGGTTTAATTTTAAAAACCTATTGCTTACCCGAGCTAAAAGTGTAAAGCCTGCATCAGTCAAATGGGTGCATCGGGCAGCCTCCAAAATTCTGGGAAGCGGGCACAAAGGGGACAGAAAAGCACCAGCTGGTTAACAACAGAAACTCAGGATTTACAATGCATGCTCTTGAGCTTATCCGCTCTTTGACACAATTCTGCTTCTAGCAGTAAGGATTATGAAGTACAAAAACCATCCCTACTGAACAGAACTTAGGCTGAGGGAGGAATGCAACCTGCCCAGACCAACAGTCTCATCCAGAACACAGACAATAAACCCAGGACTCTACCTGCCATGCCAGCACATGCTTTATAAATATCTTGTATTTGAAGATGAACTTTTACTCAACAAAGTTATGAAACAGATTTACTAGGGGCTGGGGATTTAGCTCAGTGGCATAAGTGCCTGCTTTACAAGCACGCGATCATGAGTTCAATCCCCAGTACCAATAAGAAAGAAAGAAAGAAAAAATAGATTTACTGTATTCTGAGTGACCCAACATGAAATTTAAAGAGTTTGTAGGCAGTGAAAAAAGGTCTGTTACCCATGATTACAAGGAGAAAAATGCATAAATAACATTTCAAAGTTAAACACTCCCTTACAGTAATAACTTCGACCTATTTTCTGGCCAGGTTGGTTGCTTGGTTTGTCTCTGCCTGTTTCTGTCTCTGTGACTCTTTCTGTGTGAAATCCAAACCCAGGGCTTCACATGCTAAGCACTCAGTCACACCAGCACCCCTCTCACCAGCTGTGCTCACCCAGATCTCTCCTGCTAAGCATGACATACTCACTGCATTCGTGGGCAGTTCAACCCCAGGGCTGCCAAGGAGGCATCTGTCAGGCTGCTGCACCCAGAAAGGCTGAGGGCCTGTAGCTGGCGGCAGCCCCTGCATATCTCCACAACACCCTCATCTGTGATGCGCTGTGGAGAAACAGCCCGGGGAAAAATGCTAGAGGACATCAATACTCAAACAGGAGCAGGAGAAAAATGAGATACTAGTTGCTTATTTTGTTCACAGTTACTATTAGTTTCTCCTAATAATTTAAGGAAAAGCAGAGGGTAGACATGTACTTGCATTATCGCTGTACAGCTTTAAAATATTCTAGTTTTACTAATGAAAAATAAAAGTTTAAGATTCCTTTTCTATTCTCACGAGTTAGATACAAATTTGACTTTTGGAGAATTAAGAAACAAAGGGAAAAGGGAATTGAAATGTGCTATGTACATTTTACCAATCCTCTACAGTGAATGTAATTATTGTATACTGCAAACATTCCTAACAAAAGTGGAAAAAATAATTAACAATTTTTATTGTATACTGCAAACATTCCTAACAAAAGTGGAAAAAATTAACAATTTTTAAAAATATTTGATTTTTTTTGTCAAGGAAAAATTCCTGATGATAAAGCATGAGCTAAATGTAGAGCTTGAGACTTGCTGAGCTAAATGATGTGCGAATGTCTATAGCTTAGTGCCTTAGTCCCCATATAAACCATAGATAGGTACATTTATATTTCAAGTTCTTAGACAATACGAAAATTAAATCAGTTATTAGTAAATGCCTCAGCATTCTATTAATGAAGATTCAAAATAATATCTTCACTTAAATATACTGCTCCATGTAGAAACGAACAGGCACATCTATGTTAGACTTTAAGTTCCCTGCCAGTGCTGCCCTACAGAGTCTGAGGTCTTTGAACAGTCCCAGGTCCACAAAGTCAGGACTATCCAGAAGGTAGTTTATTTTCTCTTTCACCATCAGGGACTCTACAGATTTAAGATTCATTAATTAAAAGCTGAATTCAAGGGCTTTTTCTTACCTTTCTCAAAAATCTATGCTTCCCTTGAAATTCCCAGGGGCTACTGCAAGCATCCTTTTTGCTTATCAACATTTACACATTAGTGAAGAAGGACCAAGTGTTTTTGTAGGCGATGTCCTAATGAAAATGTTACTTTGCTCTTATATATGCTCTTTGTTTTTCAAAGCATTTCCATATCTTATTTTATCCACTGCAAAAGTAGACATGTTATCACCCCAATTTATTTAATTTGTGGGGGTTGAAACAGGGTCTTACTATGCAGTTCAGCCTAGCCTTGAACTTACTATGTAGCCCACTCTGGGCTTGAACTCATGGTAATCCTCCTGTCTCAGCCTGCCAACTGGAATTATAGATGTTTACCACCAGGCCCAGCAGCATCCCTAATTTATAAGTTACAAAAAAAAAAAAAAAAAAGAAAGAAAGAAATTGAGATATTCTCTTAAACCATTCAGATCTAATATCTTCCTCAATACTCTGAAAAAATCAAGATCAAATTCACATTTTAGGGGAGATATCAGTGGCTTTATATTGATGATGCCTCCTTGTTTTCCTTCATCTCGTGGTAACACAGATCATGTAGAGACTTAGGAAGATCAATCAGCTGTGGCTATGTGGCTGTGAGCCAGTCACCTCAATGCACAGGGCTGGGGCAGGGCCCACTGCAGACCCCTGTTGGAGGGCACAGGGCAGGCCACGCTCCAGAGAGACACGCCTTACCGAGCAGGATTGCAGGTTGAGGCTCACAAGCTCATGGCAGTAATTCTGGATGTGTTTCAGAGCTTCATCTTCTAACTGAGCAGACAGAGAAGAGGAGGATGAAAGCCAGGCAACAGCGAGTTCCCTGACACACATGACAAGAGCAGTATGGATGCCTGGGTACCTGCGTGCAGCCCCGCAGGAGCAGAGCTTTCAGGCACCGGCACCCTCGCACCAGCGCCTCAATGCCCTCCCTCGTGATCTGGTCACACCAAGAGAGGTTCAAGTACTCCAGGTTTCGGCAGCCCTCGCTAAGAAGAGAAGAAAGGAAAACTCCTCTGTAGTCCCCTCCTCTAGAAAATGTATGACCAACATTCAATTCAGGAGATCACAAGCAGTTGTGAGGGAGCAACAGCTGTAGGAGCCATCAAGCTGCCAACCCCTTGCTCTAATGGCACCATGAGGAAGGCTTCAGGTAAGCTACGCTGGTCACCTGTTTGGGTATTTGCCTGACCACAAACAACAGGCACTCCTACCTGATGCACTTTAAGGAGCTATTGGTAATGGACACGCAGGAGGTCAGATCCAAGTGTTTCAGCTTGGAACAGAATCTGCTAAGGCTATAACACGTGCTGAAAAAGAGGAGGTCCACTAAAGATATTTTCAACCGTGTTTCTTTCCCAGCCCTCCCCCAGACAGTTATTCTCCACACTCATCCTCACGACTTACCTGTCCGTGATTTTTGTGCACCCATTGAGGTTTAAATGTTCAATATTTCGGCAGTTCTGTGCAAAGGTTCTGAAATGAGAAAATGTTTTTAAACTCCCTGTAAGTTGCTGGGCAGCCTCTAGAGGGCATGTGTAACCATCTGCTCTAGGACAGAGCTTTTCAAACATTAACCAGCAAAGGGATAGGCTGAGGCTTGGCTGACAGCTCAGTGATCTATTCTAAGAAGTCGTCCTCTTTGTGCGTTCTTTTGAGTCTAGGACCACACATGGAGAAGCAAAGCCCACAGTGACTACTTAGCAATCCACTCTCTTCAGGCACCTTTGGTGAGTCATCTGAGAATGGAGGCTTTAGCTTTCTTTTTTTTTTTTAAATTTTATTTAAAGAAAGACAAAACAGACAAAACAAAACAGAAAACGGGCAGAAATAGTACATACTTTCAAAGAAAAAAATAAACAGTAAGAAATCACTAGTTGATGTATACATATTGTCCCCCCACAAATAATTGTTCAAGATACAAAAGTGGAACATATAAATGGGAATTCAACCAGGGAGACTGCAAACAGTTCTGTTCAACTTTCCAACAAAAACTAAGTAACATGGCTATCAATCCTATACACTTAGACATGTATCCATTTATTCATATCTTCATTTATGTTGAGACCAAACAAAATATAGCAGATTAAAATCTTTCTGAACAAAGATAATGGTATTGCTGGATTTCACATCATAACACTCCAGAATCAGCACTGGGTACTGCAGTGCCCCTTTTTTTCCTTCAAAGTATTTGTCCATTTCATCATATGTCATAAGATCAGTTCTCATAAACTGTTTATAGGTTTTACACAAGCATGAGTCTTAACAAGTATTTCTATCCTTTCTATATAGAGGGAGAAACAGAACAAAGCAGGATAGAACAAAACATATTCCTATAGACACATAAAACTAAAAAGACATATAAAACTGCCGGTCACTGTGCTGTCTCTTATTATCAACAGAATTGGCTGTATCTTCAGATAAAGTATAATTGAATATATCAGTACGTAACAGAATAGAAATACAATATTGTAGATAGTGTAGAGCTACAAAAACAGGTAGTAATCAAATCAGAATGGGTATCATAGTGAATCACTGTCATTTTCAGTATAGTTGTCTATACTCTTAAATTTGATACCATCAACCTAACAGTTTTGAATAAAATCTGTCAATAATAAGCAGCAACCAAACATATCAGATTTAACTATAATCAGTCATGATACAACAGTGTAAGTCATACAGGTATCCAGATTAAGTTAACAGGAAATTAAAGATGACCAGTGTGCTATATCCTGGTATCTTCAAGACAGGTGTCTCTGCCCTCAGATCCAGTGCTTGTATACAAACTGAGACAGAAGAGTTCCATCCAAGCAGAGTGGTGCGAGTAATAAGGGTTTTAATTCCTGATACACTATTAGCAATGTCTTCTGATGTCTTTTTAAAGACGATTCTTCCCTTTTCACTCCCCCAGGATGTACTGTGTATTTTTGGGTTTCCCCAACACTCTCAGTTTTATATTGGGGGGGGCAACCTGATTTTTATCTAAGTGTTTCCGAACTTTCTCACTCCTGGACTTGATCTCTAGTTGTATTTCTTCACTTATTAAAGCATGTCTTTTCAACCTATCCATAAATACTGGTCCAGTTACCCCTATTACTCTCTGGTTCTCCATCACATTGAGTTCTGTTTTCTCATATTTGATTTTGGTCCATATACCCTTCTTCAGGCTAATTATATTTCCTATAAAGAACATCTTGGTGGACCCTACATCTTGATCCACTCTGCCTGTGATTCTCTCTTTTTTCCCTTAAGTTAGGCATCTAGGCCATGTATATTAGAAATTATATGCAACCTTCTCTGCTTCATTTCTGTTGTGCTCTTTTTCCATCATTAGTTATCTGTTTGTCTTCTTCATTTCACTTTTTGCTCCATTCATGGGGCCTCTCTGCCACTGTTCCTGAAATCCTGGTGCTTTTCTCTCTCTTTAGAATGTCCTGTAGTATTCTGTGTAGAGTTGGATTGGTGATTGCGAATTCCCCCAGTTCCTCTTTATCTTGGAAACATCTTGTTTCTCCATTAATTTCTAGGGACAATTGTGCAGGATACATCAATCTGGTCTGGAGGTTATTTTCTTTCAAGGCTTGGATTATTTCACCCCATGCTCTTCTCAGTCCGGGGTGTGGCCCAGGTCAAGCGTTTCCCACCAATCTGGCTTGAGAAAGGAATAGCTGACTGAAGTCACTGCAGCCCCTTGTTCTGGCCAGTCTGCCTGGTCCCAGAATGTCATCTGTTGGGGCTTCCCCTTCTCTATGGAAGGGTTTTTTCGCCCAGCACTCACCGCAGGTCAATGCAGGCTTCCTGCCAGCTCTGCTCTCAATTTGGTTCGCCGACTCACTGTTTCCAGTGAGTTGAAACTGGTGGGCTATCCTGGTCATGCCAATTCAAGCACAGCAGCAGCAGCAAGTTCAAGCAGTGAATTCAAGCGGCAGCACCGAGAGACTGTAGCTATTCCAATTGTAGCACCCAGACTGTATTTTTAATTGGTTTCTCTCAGCTTAGTTTGTTCCTGGGTTGGGAGGGTGTATCTCCCTCTATTTGGGACTCCCCACACTGTATTATTTTTGGAATCTAAGTTGACTATCTCAGAGAGTCTCTGTAGCCTGTTGTTATCTATCCACCATATTTTTTTCTCTCTTTGAGGCTTTAGCTTTCTGATCCATCTGCTTCGGGAGTAAATCTTTCTTGTACTGTGCCATGTTGTCACTGGTTACCCTGGGAACTTTCCCTGGCCACTGAGAGGGATCAGCAATTTGATTCATTGATGAGGATACCAAGTCATGAAGAACAACTTCTATAATGATCTGTGGGCTGGTAGCAAATTAGGCATCCTTTACTGACCATTTACTGACTTACTTAACACATTCAGTAAGAACTGGCTCAGGTCACTTGCATCTTCCTGAAATATAGGCTTGCAAGTATCTTACAGAATGCACTACCCATGGCCTCTAAATCCTGGCCTTGGAGCAGATGTTGCCTTAACTACTCCTGACCTGCAAAGTGCAGGGAGTGGGGGACCAAATTGGAGCCTGATGGACTCTGATATGGGTAGACAGAGCTGAAATCTAGGAAGACCATACTGGCTAGAATAGAGAACACATCACAAAGAGAACCCCAGGATTTGTATGAGTTATCCTCTGAGAAACTCAGCAGAGTGCTGCCAGTGCTACATGTGAGGAACCTTCCCACGGCTGGAGAAAGAACCAGCTGAAAGTCCTGGAGGGAACCACAGCAGAGCTCACCCAGGGTGAAGAGCCCAGTAAACTACATAATTCATGGAACTTTGGGGAGTTCTGAGACAGTCTTCCTTTAAGAGTAGGAGACTACTATCCCTAAGTAAGGGCAAACCTGTTAGAGACTGAGTGCCCAAACTACAACCCCAAACCATTCGTTCATTGCACAGTGCCAATACTGCAATCAAACCTGAGGTTTTAATTTAGAAAAAAACAACTCACACATTAACGTCCTTTTTCTCAAAAGAAAAACATAATCACAGAGCTTTCAGTAATACAAACAGCTTTTCACTGGAAGGGGAATGGTTGCACTGCTCTCTATACGGGGGTGACGCTGGCCTGACTTGGCTTGTGCGCTGTCAGAGGGCTCTGCAAGCCACTGTGGCGTGCATGCCGCAGTTTTCCACCACTGCCCTAGACTAACCGCTGCTTTGGTCCAACCTAACAAAAATTTTTTTTTTCAATGCTGAGACTGAACCAGGGTTGTATGCCAGACAAGATCTGAAAAGAACTATCCTTTTGGGAATGGTGTACCAGTGGCTTAATCCTCGGGTTGGTGCTTGCTTTTGCTTGTGTCCTTGTAGTGCCTTTTCCTCCTGTGAGACATGAGTTCCGTTTGGCATCTTCTCCCAGAAGAGTGCTTTTCATCGAAGGTGAACACTTACTGAGCAACATGTCCTTGTGTCTCCATGGATCCTATGAATTTTTTCTTGTAGGTTTCTGCAGCAGCCTTATCAGAACTGGAAGCTTCATGATGTCTTATCACAATGGTTATGCCACTTCTGTTGGGGAATTTATCAAAGCACCCTCTACTGGGTTTATATTTTGGTTGTTTTTGTTGCTGCTGCTGCTGTTTTGAGATAAGGTTTCACTATGTAGTTCAGGCTGGGGTTGAACTCACTGCAGCCCAGGCTGGCCTTGAACTTGCAGTGATCTTCCTGCCTCCATGTCCTGGGTGCTGGGATTACAGATGTGCACCATCAGGCCAGCCAGCCCTCCTCTGCCTTTAAATTTATCACTTGTTGCACTGGTAGAAGGTTTTCTGGCAGTAAATCATTGTGTGATTTCCTGGCTATTTCACAGATCATAGTTTCACCAACTCTATCACCTGCCAGCTGTACCTCATTTAATCACACTAACAAATGTTTTGTTTTTCCACCTCTTCCAGCATTGTGTCCTTTGCTTGGTTAACACTGTTATTCCACATCAGCTACTAGGATAGCTTTTCGTTGTTTGTGTTTTGGTTTTTTGTGACAGGGTCTCACTGTGCAGTTCATCTTGAACATTATGTAGATCACGCTGGTCTTGAACTTAAGATGATCCTCCTGCCTCAGCCTCCCAATGCTGGGATTACAAGCATATGAGATTATATTACATGCTGGGATTACAGGCATGTGCCATCAAGTCTGGTTGACGACATCTTTATTCTTAAAAATAGCTGCGATTATCTACTTCACTATCTGTACTCTGAAACCAGATCACAGACACAAAAATACCATGCTCATGCTTTTTATAGTTTCCTTCTTTGATTCAATGGTTATTTTCTTCAAAATCTCCTTCTTACCATTCTTGCTGTGCACTTCTTTGCAGCTATTGCTGGACTGAATAATAATGTACAGTACTGTATGTGCTAAAAAGCACACATAGTAGCTTCCCAGCGAGTGTGCACAGATCTGTCTGTGACTGCAGCGAGTGTGCACAGATCTGTCTGTGACTAGAGGGAGCCACAACCACATGTCAGAGTGAGGAAAAGGCCACTCATGTCTATGCAGGGACGACGGCTGAACCCATTTTCGTCACCCACTGTCATGGTTTATGTCTGTGTCCCCCAGGCCTCATGAGTTTGCATTGTGCATTTGTGCATTTGCATTGTCTAGTGCTTAGACTGATGGTGTTAGTGCTCCACCCACTTAGGGGCGGAGCCAGGATGTGATGTAATGGCAGGAAGAAGGTGTATCTTGCTCTTTGCTGGTTCCTGCTTACTGTTTGAAGCTGCCATGAACTGCGGTCCAGCCATGCCTGCCTGTCTTGGAGCCAACTGAGTGTGGACTGAAACCTCCAAAAACTGTAAGAAATAAACCTTTCCTTTCCCAGCTTGGGCTTCAGGTATTTGTCTCAGCGACGAGCATAAAGTAACTAAGACACCCACTGTGGAGTCTGCAAATGGAAGCAAAATTTTGCCAAATGCTTCTGTTCATGAACTGAATTATTCACAGAGACATTCATGAACTGAGGCATTACTATAATGTTTTCATATTTTCATGGAGTAAGACTCAGGTTAAAATTTAGATATAAGGGTTGAGGATATAGCTCAGAGTACAGTGCCTGCCTGCCAAGTATAAGTCCTGAGTTTGATTCCTGGTGCAAATAAATAAATAAATAGAATTTAGATATGAAAACCATAATGGCTAAGATGAAAATTCGATGGGCTTAACAGCAGATTCAATGTGGCAGACTGGTGAATTTGAAGACACAGCAACAAAAACTACGCAAATTAAAATACAGAGAAGAAAAAACAGAACATGAATGAACTGTGGGACATTTTAACCACCCTAATAAACATGAGAATTGGAGTCCTTAAAAAGCAGGAGTTAAAGGACAAAGGGGGGCATATCTCAAGAAAATAGTGGCCACAGTTTTTCTAAACCTTATGGAAACTAAACCCCCAGATCCAAGGAACTCAAAGTGCCCTAAACACAAAAAATATGAAGAAAAATACAGCAAGACTTATCACAACCAAACTGACCCAAACCAGCTAACAGAGAAAAATCTGAAATCAGCCAGAGAACAATGACATGGAACATGTTAGTGTCCAGGAAAAATAATAATGATGACAGATTTCTCAATGATAACCCCACCCCATCTCCAAGGAGAAAGAGAGAAAGAAAGAAATTGGCAAGCCCAGATGACCTGAGTGATGAATTGTGTCAAACAAAGGAAACAAAATTCCACATACTGAAAATTCTTTAGGATGCTTAAGAGGAACTACTTCCCAATTCATTTTACAGGACCACTATTACTTTCATATAGTGCATGATTCAAGTAGGGCCTATCCAATGGATGGAAAATGTTTAAATAATTAATGTAATTCATCATACTAACCAACTAAAAGAAAACCTATATAGATCAGAAAAAGTGTATAACAAAATCTAAGCTTCATTTCACTCTCAACTTAAAAATAAAACAAAATTCTCAAAGGAACTTTTATCGATTTTTTGAAAATCTACAAAATAATATATAGCTAATATTATACCTGAATGTGTTCCCTGAAATAAAAAAAAAAAAAAAAAAAAAAAAAAAAACTTGGTCAGAATATCTACTTTTGATACTGGACAATTTCACCAGCACAATCAGGCAAAGGAAAATGTAAAAGACATCAATTAGAAACAAAGAAAAAAACAAAACTGTTTTCATTTGTGAGTGACATGATTATCTATATAGAAACTCCAAAAGATTCAAGAAAAAAAGCTATTCAAACTAGTAAGTGAAGTTTCAAGGTGGCAGGATAAAAGAGCAATACACAGGACTAGTAAAATATGTGATTAGCATGTCCCTGGGTTAATCCTTAGCACCCCCCCCAAAGAACAAACAACCCTCCCAAAACCTACAAAGATCAATAGTATCTTCAGTAATGAACTAAAAGTTAAAATAGAAAATACTGTTCACAAAGGTGTAAATTTGACAACGTATATATAAAGTTTCTACACTGAAAAGTACAAAACAAGCTGAGAAAAAAATTTTTCAAGACAGTCTTGCTATGTAGTCAAGTTAGCCTCAAACTTACTTTCTCTTTGGCCTCCTAAGTGCTGGGATTACAAGTATGTGTCACTATACCTGGCCTGAGAGACACTTTAAAGGAACTAAATATATTGAGAGAGACAGATTGTGTTTATGGGTTAGAAGACTCAATATTGTTCAGATATCAGTTCTCCCCAAATTGACCTACAGAGTCAAAATCATTTGAATCAATCCTACTTTATAAAAATTGATAAGCTGATTCTATAATTCACAGGAAAATGCAATGGACTACAGTAGCCAAAGTACTTTGAAAAGATAAATTAGAAGACTAACACTATGTGATTTTAAGCCATTATGAAATTACTAAGACATGGTCATTTGTAGTAAGATAGAGAACACAAAAATAGTTTCATATATGGCAGAAAACAACTTATTTTCAACAGACACACCCAACAATTCATTGGAGAAAGAATGTTCAAGAAATTATGCTAGAAGAACTGGACATCCATAAGTCAAAAAAGGTTCAATACAGACTTTATACTGTACATAAACACAGACTTGAATCACAACAGTTAGGAAAAAGTTCTTATGACCTTGGGTTAGGCATCAATTTCTTTTCTTTCTTTTTTTTTTTTTTTTTTGTCTTTTTCATTTTTATCGGTACCAGGGATCGAACTCACGACCGCCTGCTTGTAAGGCAGCTGCTTATGCTGCTGAGCTAAATCCCCAGCCCAGGCATCAATTTCTTATACCAAAAGAAGTATCCATAGGAGAAAACTGAGGGTCAGAGATACAGCTCAGCAGCATAATGCCTGCTTGGCAAGCATAAGGTCCTGAGTTCGATTCCCAGTACCAAAAAGAAAGAAAGAAAGAAAAAATTGATAAACTGAATTTCCTTAAAATTAGAAACTTCTCGGGGGCTGGAGATTTAGCTCAGCGGCATAAGCGCCTGCCTTGCAAGCAGGCAGTCATGAGTTCGATCATGACCCATAAAAAGGAAAAAGACAAAAAAAAAATTAGAAACTTCTCTTCAAAAAAGACAGTTAAAAAAATGAAAAACTAAGCCACAAACTGGGAACAAACATTTATAAAACAAGTCTGACAAAAAACTTTTATCTAAGGCTTATTAAGAACTCTCAAAAGTCAACAGTTAAGGCATTGGCTAGGAATAGGCCAAAGTGCAACTTTCTTCCACTTTCCCGAATCCAGGTGCATCTGATGCCAGCTGCCTCTACCATGTGGATGCTGAGAGGGAGCACAGGATCAAAATCATGTACCTGAGATGCACCAGTGGCAAGGCTGGCACTTCATCTGCCTGCCCCAAGACCAGCCCTCTTTCAGTCACCAAAAACAGCAGGTGATGAATCGCCACGGCGCCTGGTGTCTGGATGTGTCTGAGGGCTACAGTGAAATGGACGGGCAAACAGACAGACCTGAGTGTAAGCAGCGCCTCCAGCCTCTGCCCTTATCATAAAAGCCCCGAGGAGTCGCTGAGAGACAGAAGAAACAAAAAAATATAGACACGATGAAATGTCACTTCTGGTGAGATTGCCTGACAGATGTGGCACTTTCTGGAACTATTCGGTCTGCAGGCTGCAATGTCCATACCAGCACCCTGAGGTCATCAACATGGTGCACCACAGTGCCCAGCTAGCTAAGAAGCACTAAGAAAATACTCAGTAAAAAGATGACCTGACAAAAAAAGTCAATGGTTAAGAAAATAATCTAGATATTTCATCAAAGATATACAGATAACAAATAAATACATTAAAAAGAAACCTGCATCAGTAAAGAAAGTAATCTTACCCATTAAAAAAAAAGAAAATTAAAGCAATACTCTATAATGTGCACACCTAGTGAAAGAGTACAATTGAAAGAGACTGACCCTGCCAAATGGTGACAAGAATGAGGAAGAACCCAAAGCATCACAGACTGCTGGTGGGAACACAGAGTGGTGCAATCTCTTTGGGAAACAGTCTGGAAGTTCTTTAAAAGTTAAACATGCGTCTACCACATGATCTAGCTATTCAACTCTCGGGTATTTATCCAGGAGACATGAAAGCGTGTAGCATACACAAACACTCATAGCAGCTTTATGTGCTTCCTTGCTTAACTATCTAGCAGTACTGGGAATTGTTGAACCTAAGGGTTTTCACACCGAGCTATGTCCCTAGCCCCTGTTCATTTTGAAACATGGTTTTGCTGTCATTAAGTTGCCCACACTGGGTTTGAATTTACTAAATCGTCCAGACTGGGTGTGAATTTACAATCCTCCTGCCTCAGCCTCCTAGAATTCTGGAATTCCAAGGTGTGCGCCACAAGGCTCAGCTTCATACTAGCTTTATTTCTAACAACCTATATTGGGACAAATCCAAATGTCCATGAACAGACATAAAAAAGAAATAAATATAATTTTAAAAAGAAATAAGTACACTGGTAAATCTTCAACTTAAAATATTCTAACAGAATTTTTTTGACTTATGATAGTATGAAAGCAACACATACTAATTGGAAACTATACTTTGGATTTTGAATTTCGGCTTTTTCCTGGTTAGCATTATGAAGTACACTGCCTCCAGGGATGCGGGGCAATGACATTTGCTGCCATGACCACTGGAATAAACCACTGAATTCTACAGGGTAATGCCTATGTGGCTGCTACTGTTTGGAGATAGGAATTCAACAAATTACATGAGATACCAACACTTATTATAGAATATACTTTCCAGTAGGTGATTTTGCCCAGCTGTAGGCTAACGTAAGTGTAGTGACACATTTAAGGTTAGTCTGGGCTATGATGTATGTTAAGTACATTAAATGCACATTCGACTTGGCAATATTTCCAACTTGAAATGGGCTTCTAGGGTCGTAACTCATCATCATCCAAGGCATAGCTGTGATCCGTGCAATGGACTGCATTTAACAATGGAAGGGAAAGAGGTATTAACATACACAGCACAGGTAAATAACAAGGCAGTCATGGTGAGTGGGAGGATCAGACCAAAAGTCCAGCGACCCATCAGGGTCTGTGGGAACCGGCTCTAGGGTTTCCCTGCAGATATCAAAATCTGTGGATGCTCAAGTCCTTTATCTAAAAGGACATGATATTGCATATGACTTATAAACATCCTCTCCTGACCTTTAAACCATCTCTATATTTGTTATAATACCTACTGTAATGTAAATACTATTTAAACAGTGATTTGCAGTATACATGTTTGTTTGTTTGTTTGTTTGTTTTGTCTTTTTCGTTTTTATCGGTACCAGGGATCGAACTCACAACTGCCTGCTTACAAGGCAGGCGCTTATGCTGCTGAGCTAAATCCCCAGCCCCACATGTTTATGTTTTTGACCTGTGGTCATGATTACATGGGTGTGAAATTCATGGATATGGAGGGCTGACTGTACACACACATACATGGCAAACCTTCCCAAATGATGTACCTTAAGTGTGTCCAGTCTATTCGGCCTCAATCACATTTCAATAAAGTTGTTACCTATAGGACAAGGTTGAGACAGGAGGGTCACAAATTTAAGCCTAGTCTGGGTAGTTTAAGTGACATAGTAAGATCTTGTGTCAAAATTTCAAAGCTGAGGATGTAGTAGCTCATTGAGAAGGTCCTGGGTCCGATAGCCAGTACCACCAACAAACAAAAACTACCATAGGACTTCTATATATGAAAAGGAGCCACAGAGATGGTATCCAAGGTCTATTAGTTCTACTTTTGATCTGTTTGGTTTGCTATTGCATCTCTACTCCTAAGTCAGTACCTTTTCTCATAAGGGCTCAACAATTATTCATTTAAAAAAACTTTCTTTTACTTGAGTGATAAATTTTTTTTCTTTTCCAATCAGATGTTATCGGTTCATTTTAAATACACATAATGAGCACATCCATCACTGTGAATTTGTACCCCTGTACATGATACATTGTTTCTTTTTTCTCCCATTCACTTCCCCTTCCCCTTCAACTTTTTCTCCCCTCCCCATTTACAAAAGCTTTATTTCCATTTTTTTCTTTTCTAATTTTTTAACTTATCCTTTCTTTCCTTTCCCCCCTCTCCCTCATGTGTCCCCTTACCTAGTTAAACATTTCCTTCCTGTTATATTTTTATAATTATAATTATTATATATAATTATATTATATTATTAATTATATTATAGTACAATACCTATTATACATTTTGGTCCTTATTTACATTTTTTCTCACACCAGAGAAACAATGTGATCTTTATACATGTAATCTGATTTATTTCACTTAAGAGTGCATAAGGTGCATCCATTTACCTAAAACTGTCCTGAGTTTATCCTTCTTTATGGCAGAGTAGTATGCCACTGTATTTTAAAAAACCAAGTATCTTTATGCATTCACCAGTAGATGGGCATTTGGGGTGTTTCCAAGATTTGTCTATTACAACTGTGCCGCTATAAACATGAGTGTACATGTATTGCTGTGGTATGATGTTTTTAATTCTTTCAGGAAGACCCTAACACAAGAAATACTATGGAATCTCTAGTTCTATGTTTTTAAGGAATTTCCACAGTATCAACTGATGTTTATAAATGAATTGCTTTCTCTAAATAATACACACTATTGTTTCCCTTGTGTAAGAAACAGAAAGTGTAAATAAAATTCAAAAGGTACAATAGATATTGTGAAAGGGAAAGAAACTGCTTAAAAGGGAAGAACAACTGGGACAGGAAAAAAGAAGAATGAAGGAGAGATAGGGAAGAAGATGGCAGCTTGCTAGGTAGCGAGGTAGAGAGCCTCTCTAGGAAAAACAACTCAGACACTGCAATTTGACAACATGGAGAGGGCTGGATGAGTGGAGAGGGATTCTCACGACCCCAGGAGAAAACTGAAGGAAAAAGAAAAATAGGAAAAAGAAGGAAAAATGTGGGTGCAGGGCTGGAGCCAGAGGCGCGCACTGAGACCGTCCCAGGGCTGTGCTGGGAGCACTGTGGAGTCGCACAATCCAGTGTCATGCTGAGGCTGCGGCCCATGATAACGGGAGTTGGTGAGTCCCGGGCCCTTGGTGGGAGGACACGGCACAGCGTGGAGTGGAGCACTGCATTAATTCTTGCTGAGTGCTGGAAATTGGGTCCCGTGGTAGGTGTGGCCGGTTGGAAGACATCTTGGAGTGGGGCAGAGCCCGGCGCCCAGGTGGCATCAGTCAGCCAGAGCGGACTGGTGGGATCAGCTTGGGCTGAGTCACGCCCTGGTCGGGACCCAATAGTCAAGGACGAAACTGTCTCGACCCTGTGATGTCCCCCACAGCACAGCCTAAGTTGCTGAAGGCACTCACTGGCTGACTGGCTCAGAGGAGAGGGGCCAGCCTGCATCTCAGATAATAGCAAACTGGAGAAGGCAGCAAGATCCCAGCCAGCAAGCTTCAGAAAAACCGTGGGCAATACAGAAAGGGCCTGAGACCGGCACCACACACCTGTCTGAAAGAAACACGACAAGAGAAAAAAAATAAGAGAAAACCTCTAGTGGCTGACCCTGGGAAAATAAGCCCAGGAGAGGTACATACAGAAGAGAATCAGTGCAGCAATCATGCAATATTGGCCACAACATCAGCAGACATAAAGAAATACCTTCATGCCCTCAGAGACAAACTTAAAGCTGAAATTCTAATCCAAGTGAGGCAAGATATAAAAAGATTAATTAAGAGAAATACTAAGCCTCTCTCAAGAAAACAGATGGAAGAATGGAGGAACCCAGAACAGGAAGAGAAACCTTTGGTGAAGAATATAAACAAGGGGATAGGGATTTAGCTCAGCGGCATAAGCGCCTGCCTTGCAAGTGTGCAGTCGTGAGTTCGATCCCTGGTACCAATAAAAACGAAAATGACAAAAAAAAAAAAAAAAAAAGAATATAAACAAAATCTAGAATACATGAAACAGATCCAAAGAGATTACCAGGCAACTAAAAACTCCACTGAAATCAGGTAAAATGCCTTGACAGAAACTAAAGTTAGCCTTTCAAAACTTGAAGAGAGATTTACAATGTGTGATCATGAAAGAAAAGACCTATTAAAAATAACAAGGAACCAGGAAGTAATAACTCAAAAGCTAGAAGAGGGCAAGAGGATCTATAACATAAGAATAAAAAATGTGAGCGAAGAAGCAGGAATAACCACAAATGAATTACAAAGGCTATTCACAGGGCTGGGGATTTAGCTCAGCGGCATAAGCGCCTGCCTTGCAAGCAGGCAGTCGTGAGTTCGATCCCTGGTACCGATTTAAAAAAAAAAAAAAAAAAACGAAAAAGACAAAGGCTATTCACAGAAATAAACTTCCCAAACATAGGAAAAAGAAATGATATCCAGATAAATGAGGCATACAGAACTCCAATCAACTACAACTAAAACAGATCTACACCCAGACATATAATAATCAAGATCCCAGAAATCCACCACAAGAACAGAATATAAAAAGCTGCCAGAGAAAAAAAGCAGATCACCAAAAAGGAAAAATCATCAAAATACAGACTTATCAACACAAACTATCAAATCGAGAAGAGCCTGGGGGGAAATAGTCCAAGCCCTGAAAGAAAATAAGCTCCAACCCATATTGATGTACCCTGAAGAACTCTCTCTCAAAATTAATGGAGAAACAAGATGTTTCCAAGACAAGGAGTTCATGGCCACCAATCCAACACTACAAAAAATACTAAAGGACATTAGAGAGAGAGAGGAAAAATACCAGGATTCCAGCAACAGTGGCAGGGAGGCCTCAATGAATGGGGCAGACAGTGGAATGAAGGAGAAAAGTGGACAAATAATAGCAGAAAAATAGAACAGCAGGGATGAGGCAGAGAAGGTGGGCTCTAATCTTTAATATAAATAGCCTTGACACACTAACAAAAAGAAACACAGGCAGAGTAGATTAGGAGGCAGGATCCATCGAGATGCTCTGAATAGGAAATATACTCAACCTGAAAGAGAGTTAATAAATTGAAAGTCAAAGATGAGAAAACAATGCTGTATGTGACAGGGAACCAGAGAGAAATAGGGACAACTTGTCCAGCAGCCGCAGATAGGTTGCAAAGTTATGACACTTTTGTGCAGTGTAGAACTACACAGCTAGAAGGAAGGAAAACCTCGTGGCTTTAGTAAGTAAAGGAATACAGCTCAAGATCAAGCTCAGGTAAAAAGGTTCAGCACCACTCAGATAGATAATGGACTGACCCCCTAATCTAAAAATTAACGGAGCTAGTGGGACCCAAAATATACAAAGCATCCTTAGAAAGGGAAAGGTGAGGAACTGCCTAAAAAAAGGAAGGCAGAGGGCATTCTTAAAAATGTATCAGTATCGCTCTGTTTAGTTTGATATTTTCTTCCAATGTGTCTACTCAGACTAGATGTGAGGGCACAGACAGCTATCCCAAAAATAGCAGGCTATACCATGGTAACTATCCTTACTTTTCTATTAACTTAAACTGAAGCCCTGTATTACTTACATTGTCTTACTATGACTGATCTTATTTGAAGCTGGTTTGTTAGACTGCTGTTTTTTAAAGACCGCTGTTTTACCTTGACTGATTTTATTCAAATTTGGTATGCTTGATAATATCAAGTCTAAGAGTAGAGGCAACTACTCTGAAGATGACAAGATGTAATAAGATACCCATCCCGGTTTGATTATTAACTGCTTTTGAAGTCCTACAATGTCTCCAAAGTTGTGTTTTTATTATAATAGCTATGTAATGCTATGTTCAATTATATTTTGTCTGAGAATGTGGATAATTCTATTGAAAACAACAAGAGAAAGCATAGTAAGTACTGTAGATCACCTAATATCGTAGTTTTATATGTCTTTTTCATTTTGTGCTTTTCTAGGAATTTGTTTTGTTGTCTTGTTATGATCTGTTTTTCCCAATAATACAGAAAGGATAGATATACATGTAGAGATTCACATATGGGAAGAATTTCTAAACAGTTTATCGGAACAGATTAATTACATAATGCATGATGTAATGAACAGATACTCTGAAGAAGAGACCATAAGATACCCAGTGCTAATTCTGTAGCATTATGATACAAAATCTAGCAATACTATTATTCACTGTTCAGAGACATATTAGTCTAGTCCCTTATGTTCAATTCCAGCAATGTAAAGGTACGAAGAGAATGAGAGACATTATGGCAGTCATTTATTGACTTCCCCAAAATCAGGTCTCGAAGACCTAAAAAGCCTTCATCATCCTGTATGATCAGATTAGCTCTATAATGTTCGGTATGTATTCAATGTGTGTGAAGATGGGGACAAGTATTTGGAAGAAAACTAGAGACAATAAGATAGACAGTGAAGATCTCCAGTGGACTTGCTTTGAAATCCATGTTTCTTAAAATTTTTTCCTTATGATCTGTTTTGTTCTGTTTAATCTTACCCTCTTTAAAAAGAGAGAGAGAGAAAAGGAAGGGAAATATATAAATATATATACATAAGATATCTAAGATAATTATACTACTAATTCTATTAGTTCATGGAAAGAAACTGTGATTGCTTATCTGTTTTGCATGCCTGTATCTTGTAATTGGAGCAACTATTTCAAAGATGACAATATGCAATATAGTGATCATTGTTAATTCCTTATATCTTGTTTTGAAATTCTAAATAATTTTGTTTTTTATTGTTTAATTTTCTTTTAATCTCTTTGAAATTAAAAATAAATAAATAAAATAAATACATTAAAAAACATGTGAGTAGAGGCTAAAGCTGGTTCCAAATATTTCTTTACAAAACTGAAGGAACATGGGGCTGGGGATTTGGCTCAGCGGCATAAGCGCCTGCCTTGCAAGCAGGCAGTCATGAGTTCAATCCCTGGTACCGATAAAAACGAAAAAAGAGAAAAAAAACCAACTGAAGGAACAATAAAATTTCTTCTAAATCATAACTTTGTGACTTTATTTACGTCTCATGATAATGTATTCTACACATTTAAAAATGCATAGATAGTTAACAATTATTACAGATTTTTGCTTAAAACCAGTAAACATTCCTGGATTCAAAAGACTGTTTTGCTAGTAGATAAGGTTTTATTCTGATTTCCAAAAAAAAAAAAACAAAACCTGTATTTCACATCTTCTCTTGACATATTGTATCTTTGCATTCAATTTCTTTAATGGAACCATTAGTAGATTTATGTTATTATAATTTTTTTCTTAAATATATATATATCCCTGCAATATATATTTTTTTTCACCTGTTTCAAAAATTTGGAATTCTGTTCATTTGTTATGTATAAGACCACTTCCAATTAGGGGCTGGGGATTTAGCTCAGTGGCATAAGCGCCTGCCTTGCAAGCAAGCAGTCGTGAGTTCGATCCCTGGTACCAATAAAAATGAAAAATGAAAAAAACAACAACAACAACAACAAAAAAGACCACTTCCAATTTAAAGATTACCTTATTGTACATTTAAAGTAATTATCACAGTGTGGCAGTTAATGAAACAGTATGGTAGTTAATAAATTTTCTTAGGACCTACTGTTATATTTAAGCTTCTCTTAAGGTGGAATCAACTCATTTCATTGGTTTACAGAATCTGAAGCAGCAAAAAAAAAAAAAAAAATCTAGTATAATGGTCCAAATTTCTTAATTAAAAAGAATGAAATCCTTTGTTCCACAGCATTTAAAATGTTTTGATCCTTAAAAATGCTGAGCTAAATTTCTCGGCAATGGTGTAGCAGATATTTGAGTTACAAACCCTACTGTTTGCATTTGCTATGTATAGCACTCTCCTCCTGGAGGTCTGCAGAGGATGTACACTATGGTAATATGTAGGTCTGGTCTAAGCTTCCGAGGGTCATATTCTAATCTAACCAAACTCAGAACTAATACTAGAGGCCACTGTAATAAGGACATAAAGGTTCTAACCTTGTCTATTTTCAAAAATCTTTTTTTTTTTTTTTTGCGACATTTCCTGAGTTTACAGTGAGATGAGTGGATAGGAGAATTTCACCTCTTCAGGGAAATTTAGAAGAGATTAGCTGTGGAGAAGAAAGAAGTCACTCTGGTGCTGTGGACTTTCCTTATTTCCTCTGTAATTCAGTAACTTTTGACTGGGATCTTGCACCAGTCCCTCTGTTCCTGTGCTCCTTAATCCCATCAGGGAAGGGAGGTGCTTGCTTTGCTTCCCAGCGTCCTAAGTTCCAACATGGCGTGGATCTTAGGAGCTATTGCTGGTTCTCCCCCTGGAAGGGCTGCAGTCTATCTTCAAAAATCTTAAAGAACATGTTCTTAATAGTGGTTTGATAACATCCAATAGCTATCCAGGGCCAGTGATACAGCTCTGCCTAGCAAGCGTGAGGTTGTGAGTTCAATCCCCCCCCCGCCCCCCAAAAAAGCTATTCAGTAAGGAGAGATTTGTATCTAGTTGGCCAGGGAGGGATACTGCTAACTATAATAAAATGCATGTAATAATCATGTCCCATTAGGAGTAAGCAAAATTCTACCTTACAGAAAAGTAATTTTTGAAAGTATTTTTTTATAGTATAATGTTATACAACATCAGGAAAATGTGCAAGTAAAGAAGGGAACAGCAAGAGGTGTACACATATTACAATATTACTATGTGCCAAGCACTTCACACATGTTGCTTCATGTGACCTTCACAGCAGTCCTGTGCATGAAGTGTAACTGCTCTGCTTGACAGGGGAGATGAATGACACTCAGCCAGGTGCAGTCTGTCCCAAGTCTGCATCCCTCACAGTGGAGCTCACCTATTATTCAAGTCATAGTTGTCTTATTACTCTACACAAACTGTCACAAAAGGAATGGAAAAAAGCTTATGATATGCTTCATTTATTTTTTTTCCTCACAAAAACGTCAGCTACAAGCTCCTGTGACAGAGTGGGTAGATGTGGGTGTCACTTACTTCAAGGAGGAATCCCCCACACCAATGCAGCCTCGCAAGCTGAGCTTCCTCAGGAATCCACCACATCGCTTTGAGATATTTTCCACTACTCGACCCTTGGAGGGAGAAGTTAAACAAACCATCACTTTCTCATGCTGCCTACCTAGCAGGAGAATAACATGAAATTCAAAGACAGTGCTTGCTGTGCACTTGCTGTACATAGCGCCTTCACTGGATTAAAACAGACCAGACTTTCACAGACTTTCACACAGCAAGGGCGAGGGGTTCCACCACAGGCCATTGGTTCTTCCAGTTCCGCCCAATTAAGTAAGAAAGATGAAATCACTTGGATTTATGTGATTGTTAAACATAACCATTTCCTTATTAAAAAAAAAGACACAAAATATGTACCGCAGTAAAATATTTGACATATATACAACAATAACAACTGAAATGGACTGCAGTAAATAAATCGGCTAAATGGGAAAGGAATAATGTTTTACTAACACTAGAGAAGGAACAAACTGGTGTCTCAACACCCTCAAATCAGCACTTTTGGCAACTATTCTGTGCAATGCTTTTTATTACTCTCAACCTTTTTGATTACAAACATGGTATTTAATATCAACATGTTTCTGCTCACTCAAACCATCAGAGGTACATGCCTGACTGTCCTACAATTTTAGCAGAAAAAAGAACAAAACAATGATTAGACCTATTTATACCACCAGTAATTGAAGCTACCTGATAGCATACTCATACATGTACCACCAGTGATTCAAGTCACCCAGCAATGAGACACAGGGAATTATAGCTCTGCTGTGAATGTCATAAAGTTACTTTAAGATAAACTTTATTCATCTGCCTGTGTTTACCACTCTTAAATTCAAACATATGTTTCCAGATAAATACAAGGGGTGATCAAAATATATGTTGAATGTTTAAAATTTTTAAACATTTATTACATTAAAAGATACAATGCCATTAATTCCCCTCAAAACACTCCCCCAACACTACCTTGAACACATTCGCCTATCCCATCATTCTTATAATTTTTCTAAAACAGTTCTGTAAGTCCTCTTTCATGAGTGCCTTTACACAATATGATGAAAAGTATGATAGCACTGCTGCCAAGGGCATCCAATGGAAAGGCAGACTTATAAAGCCATCACAGTGTACCTCATTCACTGGATCCGACACTGTGACTCCTGAGTCTTCCCAAAGCCAAGATGCCCACAAAAGATAAATGTTTTGAATCAATTTAGGACACAAGGCAGCCACAGAGCTCAACTAAAGATGCAGGAAGTGGCAAGAACAATGGGATAAGTATGTTCAAAGTGAAGAAATGTTTGTCTTAAACACATACTATATTTTTTGACCACACCTTATACAGCAGAATTCTGGAATTAGAAAGGGTTTTGAAGATTCTTTATTTTTCAGGTAATTAAACAGAGGCCTGAGAGATATATAGCATAAGTAACCAAGCTGGAGCCTCAGTCCTACGCCTGTACTTAAGGCCATTTCCCTATTCTTAATGCTGATCACAATTTCCATGTCATTCAGATCAGTGAATATTTTTCACATCTCCTACAAAGGGCTATGTAAGGTTAAGTGTCAAGGACAGAGCTGCAAGACTTTCAAGTGGTGAGTGGTAAAACTCAGATTATGAGCATGAACAATGGGAAAAGCTATCACTGACACAGCACAAAAATAAAAGACGAGGGGAATTTGGTCTTGATATACACAAGTATCGTCCAGATTTTCTTCTCTTCTGTTCTGCCTAAACATTTTAACACTCGGGCATGGTGGCACATACCCCTGTAATCCTAGCACTCTTGGGCTGAGGGAAGAGGATTGCTTTGAGTTTGAGGCCAGTCTGAACTACCAAGTGAGATCCTGTCTCAAAACAAAACAAAACAAAACAAAACAAAACCCTTTAACAGTAAATCTAAAATACAGGTTCGGTTCAGTGGTACATGGCTGATATCCTAACACTCGGGAGGCCGAGGCAGGAAGATTCCTATGAGTTCAAGGCCAGCTTTGGTTATATAGTGAGTCGAAAGCCAACCTGAACTACATAGTGAGACCTCGCTCATTGAAAAGAAAAAAAAAAAAACACACACACACACACACAAAAAAAAAACTATGTGCTTGCCTCGGCAGCACATACACTAAAAAAGAAAAAAAATTTAAAATGTAGTAAAAAGGCAGGATAGACACAGTATTTACTTATGTTTGAAAAGCCCTCTAGACAAAATTAACTAACTTACCTCTACGTCTGTTTGAAAGTTAAAAAGATCTATTCTTTGCCAGTTGCTGCCATCTAGGGCTAAGATGTTCCAAGCCTGGATAGTAGGAGAAAAAAGAACAAGGAGTGGAGGTGAAAGAGGAAACTTTACTGAGTCTGCTAAAAAAAAAAAAAAAAACAATTCTATTTGCAACCTTTGTGTTTCTAAACTTTTACTCTTGAGTAAAACATATTAAGTTACTCAATTACAAAATTATAACATTAAATTATAATACAAAAGTTAATGACATTTTAACACTTAATTTGAATTAAAACTCCTCCTTATTCCAATGAAACTTGGTATTTATTAGAAATCTAGAGAATACGCTACCTTTGAAATCTGTGCACATCGGCACAAAGTTACTATATCCAAGAAGGAAAATATTCTAGAAAAAAAGGGAAAAACACACAAAAAAGATATTGTTAATATTTTAGTATAATTATAACTTGAAAGATAAAGTCTAAGGTGTCATCCGGATATGTAAGTCTTTCAAAATTCCTCAACTAGCAACATACAAGTGCAAATCACAACTATGAAATAGACAATGTTTGTGCATTAACAAGCTGTTTGGCATACCATACAAATTCTCTTAAAATAGAACTCATTAATCTTTTATTTCCTTGGTTTTAAGAAATGAGCATAGGAAAGTGATCCTAAGCAGTTCTGCATTAAGACCTACCAAGCCTCTACCAAGCCTTGCTGATAACCAAATCCTTCCAATATCTCCAACATATTCCTCAAAGCCTTCTTTTGGAGGCACTCAACCAGTTCAGATGTTTGAGCTTCAGATAACATGGACAAAAGAAACCAAATGACAGAACCCATTTGGTGGGATGTATCTGCACACCTGGAGCAAGCAGAGTCTGTAAGGGACCCTATTTCCTGAGCAAAAGCCAACAGGCCATAGAGCATGAGAAAGCTGGGGGAGGAGGGGAAAGAAAAGAGAAGCCAACAAAAACCTGGCTGACAACAGTGAGGCTCTCAGAGAAACAGCAGCTGCCAGCACAGCTGGGGTCTCTTGAGTGAGTCCCAACAATCCAACACAGACCAGGAGCCTCTGAGAGCGCCCTAAGCAGTGCTGCTGAGCGGTGGCTGAAACCAAAAGCAGCTTTTCTGGAGAAGGAGGCAGTGGGCTGGAGGTCAGGGGCAATTCTGCGTTTCAATTCTGGCAGTCCTGGAAGGTAAATAAGAGAACCTGTGTCTCTGTGTACAGGGAGAAAAAGGGTAAACTGGCAAGAAGCCACTCTAAAGTTCCTCAAAATTCCCTGAGCTCACTAACTACCAGGATAAGTTAAATACTCATGGCTTGGTGATGGATAACAGAACCCTGAAACTTGGGGGCTGGGGATTTAGCTCAGCAGCGTGAGAGCCTGCCTGGCAAGCACAAGGTTGTAAGTTGGATCCTTGGATCCCTGGTACCAAAAAAAAAAAAAAAAAAAAAAAAACCAGAACCCTGAAACTGGATCAGAGTCTGATGGTAATGTCATGAGACTAAAACTCTGTCGATGCCATTCTATAATACAGGCTCTAGTAAAAAGGGAATACAGTGCATAACAAAATACTGATAGCTGAAATACACAGTAGCAAACACATTTCAGGGAATTCGCATGCCTGCATTGCCTCTATGGTAATACACCTTGACCAATCCACAGGCCTGCCTGCCCATAGCCATTTCCATGCCATATGACTGCTCCATATCATGTAGAGTAAAATTATATTTCATGCTGCGATGGGGTTCTAAAATATAATGTATGATACTGAATAAGGAGTTTCCCGATGCACTGCCTTGTGCCATCTCCAAGCAATAACAATAATAAACATTGCTGATGTATTTACTCTGTGCCACTGATGGTTTATGTATTAGTCATTTATTGTCATAACAAGTTGGTGTCATTATTACTGTATCTCCATTTTACAGTTAAGGACACTGAGCACAAGAATTATATTATCTGACCAAGCAACATAGATAGGGAGGGTTGAGCTAGGATTTGAACCCTAGTGTACTGCCTAGAAAAGTTTACATAACAGTCTCCTGCCCAGCTTGACTAGATGCTACTTCCTTTATTGTTACTACCAGAAGTACTTTTTATTTTGTAAACACGGTATTTTGGAAAACACAGAATCACACCAATTGAAGTGAAATGATAACACACAATGAGACACATACAGAAACCAAGTGAAATAGAAATGTTTCTCATCTCATGCTTTCCACTCAGTTTTATGGTTCTTGAATGAAAACCTATATTGCCTCAAATTTTATCAACTTTTTTACATTTTTTATTGGTACATATTGGTTATATAGTTTAATGGGTTTCATTTTAGCAAACTGTCTTCAGTATTTACATAATATTCCTAGACATACATACCCTAAAACTGAATGTAACTGAATTTGCATAAATAAGCATGACGATACTTCTGACTGCCAAAATGCAGCATTAGTCAATTCCTAACTCTTGCTTTGTTTTGATGAATAAAATTAATGTCCTGAATAACAAAGCCTGGGGTATAGAAACAGAGACCTAATACAGTGAGAAACAGCTCTGGTCCTTCCAAAACATTTTTTTCCTTGAAAATTACTTCCTACCCCAAAAGTGATAACCACATTTTTACAGGTTACATATCACAATAGACCTTGAGGTCATACTCTACAGAGGAGTGTACAGTTAAATATACAGTGGTACCTCAATTCATGAACTTGAGTCGTTCAGTGCACAGATCGAGATGAATGAGAACTGAATCAAATTCAGTGCTTAGGCTCAGTGTTGACTTTATGGGGAAACTTCATTTAACTTCTTTTTTTGTCTTTTTCCTTTTTATCGGTACCGGGGATTGAACTCACGACTGCCTGCTTGCAAGGAAGGAGCTTATGCCGCTGAGCTAAATCCTCAGCCCCCTTGATTCAACTCTTGTCCAGTTCAGTTTGCTACCAGAATCATGGAGAGAATGAGTATGTGACCCAAAGTGCTGCTGAGCTTCTAGAGTTTCTATTGTGTTCCATTAGTCTGTCTATTTTTGTACCAGGAAGGTCCTGTTTTAATTATGAAGCTTCCCAGTAAATTCTGAAGTCTGAAAATGTAAGATCTTTCAATTTTGTTGTTCTTCATCAAGCCAGTCTTGATTATTCTTGAATTTTTGAATATCCGTTTACATCTCAGAATCGGCATATCATTTCACACACACACACACACACACACACACACGCACACGCACACACACACGCACACACACACACACGCGCGCACACGCACACACACACACACACAAACACAGATACACACACATACACTCTCTCTCTCTTCCTGGAACCTTTAGTAGGATACTATTAAACTTAAAGAAAATTTGAAGGGAACTGAGATTTTACAATACTAAGTCTCTGAATTCAGAAATAGTACGTTCCATTACCTTTTTCAGGTCTCCTTTAATTTTTCACAATAAATGTTATACTATTTTACACAGACACCTTGCTCATCTTTAGTTATTTTCCCTCTTTTTATTTATTTATTGATTGATTGGTGCCAGGGATCAAACTCAGGACCTCAGGTTTGCCAAGCAGGCACTTACACTGCTGAGCTAGAACCCTGCCCATGTTATTTGTTATTTAAATGAAGTATTTTAAATGTCATTTTCTAACTGCTGCTAATATATAATTTTCATATAGATGTCCTATCCAGCAACATTTCTAAACTCATCTATTCCCTCTAATAATTTTCTACATATAAAATCAGTTTATACTGGCCCAGAAAGTTGGGGAGACTGGGGTAAGATGACCGACAGTTTGACCCAGCCTGGGCAACCTAGCATCTCAGCAAGACCCTGACTCAAAATTTAAAAAATTTAAAAGCTCTGACAAAGTAGCTCAGTGCAAAAGCCCTGAGTTCAATCCCCAGTATCAATAACCAAAAAATCAATTTACTTTGAATAATGACAGTTTTCTTCTTTTCGCTATTTTTTTCTTGCCTTACGAGTAGTAGCCATTATCTACTTTAATATAATGATAAACAGAACTGGTAATGACAGATATCTTTGGGGCTGGTCCGAAGGTAGTGAGTTACCTCAATTGACTGTTCACAGTCAGTACAGATTGAACTCCTTGTTCTACTCTTTCCCCCCTTCTCACTACCACACTTGACTAGTCTTAAAAAAATAAAAATAAAAAAATAAAAAAAAGAAAGATATCTTTGGCTTATTTCCATCTTGGAGAAAATCATGTGACTCTTCAATCACTGATTATGATACTGTATGTGTTATTTCCTGTTCTTTCTTTCCTATTACTTTTTTATATCTTGTAAAATATCTAAGTTTTGCACATACATTTTGCTTTCATTTTAATTTGGTGGCACAGGGGAATCCAAGGCGTTCACAATGAACTATGCCCCTGGCCTTTTCTCATTTTTTGAGACAAGTTTTTGCTAAGTCACTAAATTGCCCAGACTGGGTTTAAATTTGAGATCCTGCTATCCCAACCACCCAGAGTGCTGGGATTACAGGCCTCTACTATCATGCTTAGCTACGTGCATGATTTTAACATCTTTTTAACATTTGATTATCTTCTCTTTAAAATAAGAATACAGAGTATAGTTACCATATATATACCCACCCAGAGTTCTCTGTATTAAGTTGTGGTACATTTGTCAGAATAAACTAATTTGACATGTTAGTTTTATGGCTCTTGACAAATACATGATGCCATGTATCCATCACTATAGTTTAATACCATAAGAATCGCCTGTGCTTCACCTATTCACTCTATGCTTTCTCCTAATGAACTCCTGATCTCTTTTTTTTTTAGCTTTTAGTAAGCTTGTAAACAAGTCCCCATTTCAAAATAAAAAAATCCCAGCTCATATAGATGTTTACATATCTAAGCAATCATATATGTAAGCAACATACATGCATATTCACTTGTAAGATGTTAACTAAATTTCTGTGACAAATATGCTCTTTTTTTTTTTTTAAAACCAACAACATTACAGAATTAAGGAAGAGTCCTAAGGATAAGCTAGTAGTCACTAAAATTTTAAATGTTCACTTTAGATGCTTATTGTTTCTAGCACAGGTAAATAGTCTTTCACTACTTAAACACTGGAGTCTTTACTACCATATCAGATGGCTTGCAAACAGAAGTCAACCATTTAAAGGATGTTTTAAGTGAACAACCTGCAACCCCATGGATGGAAAAATCCTAAGAATGCACAACTGTGAACACTTACAACCATCACAGCTGTGATTGAAGACTATTCATGCCATTCTTCTAAAATGAGATCCTTAAACAGGATTTCAAAATAAAGGGTTTTAACAAAAAATTAGTATATGCACAATTTCTCCACCTATTATGTATCAACCATTTAACTTTTCCACTTGAAAAAACTACAATAAAAAGACGGATGCCATGTTTTAACTGTCTCAGTTAAAATTTAACAATTATAGTGGCAACAACTCCAAAGATGCTGCCGAGTCAGTTCCCACTGAAGTTAAGTTCTTTATGCCAAGTATATGGCTGTCCTGATGAACCTCTTATCACTAGCACTGGCTGGGGCACACTGAACTAACATTCTAGATCTGGGGAGAAACCAGTGCGGCCCTGATCATCCACTCTGCTTCTTCTGGTACTCACTGCCTGCTTAGAAGGTGGCAGGGGTTGGACCTGCTGACTCTCACACCGGAAGAGGCTGCTGCCATACTGCTTGCACACTGCCCAGTCATAGGTGTAGTCAGATTGGTTATTCAAGGTCCTGAAAAGGATGCAAAGTAGCTGCTTCAGGTACATGTAATCTGGGGCTCCTTTACATCGCAGCCCATAATAGTTAAGGCACTTGGCAAATTCTGACACAAGGGACTGGGTATACAGCTTAGGGCAGGCAGGAAGTCCGGAGTTTGATTCCTGGTCCAAAGGAAAGCCCTTATATAAAACTTCAACAGGAGTGGAAATCTTTCACTTTTTTGTTGCATTCTTGAGTTGTGCTATGGCAAGCTATTCTACTAAAACACAAAGCATATTCTAGTGATTCCACATCACCTCCATGACTCAGCTCAGTATCAAGATGTGCACTGATACTGGGCAATGCCAGGGAGGTTTTCATTGTCTCAGTATGATATGTGTTGCCTCACCGTGTTTTCTCTGTACTTTTTGGCCAAACAAAAATCAGTAAGGAATAACATTACAGTGGCACCCAATACCTATTAGGAATTTACCTGGTTTAAGCCTCTGTGTATAAAATTCTTTGTAGGCATATATTCAGTTCTTCTGTATAAAATTCTTTGAAGCATATATTGTTCTATTGATCTCTGGTCAGCTAATTTGGTTTGTTTTTCTGTGTGTATGTGTGTGTGTTTGTGTGTGTGTGTGTGTTTGAGACAAGGTTTCACTAGGCAGTTCAGGCTGGCCTTGAACTCACTTTGTAGCCCTGTCTGACCTCAAACTCACAGCCATCCTCCTGCTTTTGCTTCTACAGTGCTGGAATTACAGGTGTGTACCACCTCACCTAGCTCCCCTGATGTTTTAAATATCTCTATAGTTTGGCTTTTCAAGGATATCAAATGATTAGAATCATTGGTTGATAAGATTTGCTTTTAAAGTTAGTAATATACATTGCAAGTTTGTCTTTTTACAGCCTGACAAATCACTACTTTTCACTCAGTATTCCACTGCACGGCTGTTACCAGTTGTTTAAAAACATTTCACCTATTGCTGACATCTTGGTTGCATCCACCATGGGGTGATTATGCATGCTGCTGCTATAAACATTTGTGTGCAGGTGTAAGTTTTCTACTTCCTTGGGTGTACCTAGGAGTGTGAGTGCTAGACTGTGTACATTTACCTTTATAAGAAACCACCAGTCTTCCCAAGCAGAGGTATGATTCTTGATACCCATCAGCAATGAACTGAAATTCCTAATCTACATCTATGTTTTCTCCCAGTTTTGTTTTTGGTTTTAAGTATATGCCATTTTCAGGTGAATTTTGTGAAAGGTGTAAGATTAACCCACGCAGATTTTTTTCTTCATACAGATGTCAGATTGTTCCAACATCATTTGTTGAAAATATTTCTTCATTGAATTCTTTTTGCTCCTCTGTCAAAGATCAGCTGACTATATTTGGGTGATTTTATTTCCAGGTCTTCCTCTCTGTTCCATTAATCCATTTGTCTACCGTTTTACCAATACATCACCTTGATTATTTGCAACTATATATCAAGTCTCAAAGTAGGATAATGCCAGCCCTTGTATTGTGCTGGCTTTTCTGGGTCTTCTGCTTTTGCATTTAACTTTTGAAAGAAATTGTCAATATCCACAAAATAACTTTGTAGTATTCTGATAGGACTGTGGTGAATCTAGAAACCAAGTAGGAAACAAAATAACATCTTAAAACTGAGTCTTCCTATGAATATGTAATACCTCACCATTTATTAAAATCTGATACCTTTTTTTAGTGTTTTTCAGTTTTCTCCATAGATCTTCTAAAATTTTTAAGACTTGTATTTAGGTAGTTCATGTTTTGATGCTTCTATAAATGGCATGCTTCTAAATTTCAAATTCCAGTTATCTACTGATGATCTATGGAAAAGTAATTTTTGTGTATTAAGATTGTGCCTAGTAACTTTGCTATCATTGCTTATCAGTGCTTATCAGGTGTTTTTGAAGAAACCAGATCAATAATCTTGCAGTATCTCACAGTCTGGATATGTTGATCATACCTGTTAATGTAGTAGAACATTCCTCTGGCCTCTATCTTCTGTACATTGGTAGCTGAATCTATAAGATGATCAGTTTCTGACTTTGAGAAAGATTTCTTTAAAAATCTCATGTTTTAGGGGGCTGGGGATTTAGCTCAGCGACGTAAGCGCCTGCCTTGCAAGTGCGTGGTCATGAGTTCGATCCCTGGTATCGATTAAAAAAAAAAAATCTCATGTTTTTTCATCAGAAGAACGCATACTTGGTTATTTCTTCTTGAAAGGAAGTGCTGATATTCAGTGCCCAGAGCTATTAATTCATTAAGGATTCTAAGACAGTGACATTCTAATCAATCATTCTTCTTGCACTTATTACAGTACTCCAATAAAAAGAAATTTTATTTTCAATTAGTTTACCTATTGGTAGGTTTGGAAAGGAGAGGCAATTTAAATGTTTGCTTCTTGAGCCGGGGATGTAGCTCAGTGACATTGCACCTGCCTGGCAAGCATGAGGTCATGACTTTGATTCCTGGTACCAAAAAAAATAAAATAAAATAAAAGCTTGTTTCTTTATCAAAATGATCCATTTTTGGCCAGTGGGAGTCTCTTCAAATTGGATTTTTTTGTACCAGGAATTGAACTCAGGACCTCGTGCTTCCCAGGCATCGAATTGGATTCTGAGTGCTTTAAAAAAATTTTATTGAAAAAAGATAAAACAGAACTTCATAACAATAGAATAACAAAAGTTAATACATTACATATTGTCATCTTCAAAGTAGTTACTGAGAGTACAAGATATGGGCATAAAAAATTCTCCAATCAGTATTAGCGCAAACTTCCCTTTTCAATGAACTAGGAGATACTAACAATATAGCTACCTTGCATTTTTCTCCGTTTCCCCCTCCTCCTTCCCTCCCTTCATCTTGTGGCTCTTTTCTCCCTTTAAACAATTCTCATTTCACAAAATCTACTGTACATTCTATAACTTATTTACTCTTTCAATGCTTCACATCAAGGAGACAATACGATGCTTACACATTTGAGTCTGGTTTATTTCACTTACAACTATGGTCTCAAGTTGTATCCATTTACCTATAAAAGTCTCACGTTTATCCTTTATGGATGAGTAATTAAAAATATCACATCTTTTTCATCCATTCTTCAGATAATGGGCATTTGGACTGTTTTCATGATTTAGCTATTACAAATTGTGCTGCTATGGATGCACATATATTGCTATGGTATGTTTTCAATTCTTCTGGGAAGATATATAGAAGGGTAATACCTGGATCGAATGGGATCGCTAGTCCTAGCTTTTTGAGGAATTTCCACTGACTTCCATAGTGGTTGCACCATTTGACACTCCCATCCATAGTGGAGAAAGGTTACTTTTTTTTTTCTTACCATAGCACCTGTAGCATATTATTGGCTGATTTTTCAATGACAGCCATTCTTTCTGGGGTGAGAAAGAATCGTAGTGTGGTTTTAATTTGCATCTCACTAATGACCAATGATGTTGAACATTTTTTCATATATTTATTATTTTCCACTTGTGTTCCTTCATCTGAGTAGTGTATATTCATCTCAGATGCCCATTTTTGGATTGGATCTTTGAATTGGGGGGAGGTCTGACTATTTTCAATTCTTTATATGTTCTAGATATAAGTCCTCTGAGGGACAAATGGTTATACTTTTTTCCCACTCTATTGGCTGTCTTTTCACTCTGTTGGTGATTTACTTTGATGTGTAAAACCTTTTTAATAAGATGAGATGCCAGTTTTTTACTGATTCGGAGTATTTCTGACAAGACATTCTCAGTTTACTTGATGTCTTATAAAATAGGGTGGTCTAGTTCTATCTCATACAATTTCTGCTTCAGTCCTAGAATCAGTCATTCCACCAAGAAATCCTGGTTTCCTTTTATGGAAAATAACATTTCAAGACTACAATCTGGATGCTAAGGATACTTAATGATACCAAACTGGTAAATTTGATATTTTCAGTGGCCAGTCTGAAATTTTCATATATATACAGTACTGTATACTGAAGTATAACATGCATTGAATTGTTCAAATCCTAGGTGTAAAAATGCACATACATACTTACAAAAACATTACTCATGTTCAATGTCTTTCTTTTCCCCCTTTAAACACCTACAGAAGTAAACAAAATGCACCCCCAAATATAGATACAATTTTGGCTTTTAGTACCATAGATTAATTTAACCCGACATTGTACTTAATCAAACTTCTAGTGTTTTATTTCTACCACTCAGAATTACGAGATTTTCATGTAAATATGGGTGCACACATATTGCTGTGGTATGATGTTTTTAATTCTTCTGGGAAGATACATAGAAGGGGAATATCTGGATTGAATGGGATCCCTAGCTTTTTGAGATTTATATTCCTAGCTTTTATGAGATTTCCATGTAATTGCATGATGCAACAGTACACTTTTCTGTTGCTCTGTAGTGTCCCAAAAAATATACTACGATCTATATATTCTGTGGTTAAATGATGTGCAGGTTGTTGTCTTTATGAACAAAACATACTTAGTGGCCTTCTCAAACACGAGCAGTAATACTGAGCATTGATTCATACAAGTATTGGCCATTTGGGGGCTTTTTATGAATTGCTTGTTTTGTCTTTTTGAGACAGGATCTCACTATGCAGTTCAGGCAGGCTTTGAGCTTACTTTGTAGGCTTGGCTGGTGTTGAACTTACAATGATCCTCCTGCCTCAGCCTCTCAGGTACTGAGATTACAGGATGCACCACCATGCCTGGCTTAAATTGCTTGCCTTTAAATTTGAGGGGTTTTTCCTTATAGATTTGTAGTTCTTTATATATTTTATTAAGAATACTTCATTGGGGGCTGGAGGAT
This sequence comes from Cavia porcellus, assembly GCF_034190915.1. Lineage (NCBI taxonomy): Eukaryota > Metazoa > Chordata > Mammalia > Rodentia > Caviidae > Cavia > Cavia porcellus. The sequence continues at coordinate 71,654,585 of NW_026947496.1, forward strand.
TAGCTCAGCGGCATAAGCACCTGCCTTGCAAGCAGGCAGTCGTGAATTCGATCCCCGGTACTGATAAAAAGGAAAAAGCCAAAAAAAAAAAAAAAAGAATACTTCATTGGACAAGGATACTTCTCTAAATCTGTTTGCTCTTTCACTCTTATAAGTTGGTCTTTGATTAATAGTTTAATATTAATGATGTTAAATATGTTAAATGTTAAATAGAAGCAGTGATAGTGGCAACCTTTATCAACTAATGGTTGTAAAGACACAGTATGCCTTAAGAATTTTGTACTTTAAGGTTATGAAGATATTCTTTTATAGTTTCTTCTAAATCATTTACTGTTTCGCCTTTCATACTTAAATCTGTGAACCATTTCAAATTACTCCACTTACATTATGAGGTAATCATCAAGGTTTTTTCTTCTTCATACAGTTACTCAGTAGACAGAGCACACTTTAACTGAAAGGCTACCCTTCTTCCGCAGAACTGTAACACATTTTCATTGTAAACCAGGTGATCCTGTGCGTCAGTCTGTTTGTGGAATTTTTGGTCTATGAGCCCAAGGTCTTTCCTCATGGTAACACCACTTTGTCACAAATACTGTGGTTTCAGTGTTTTGTCTTCATATACGGCTGCCAAAGTCCTCCCATTTTGCTCTCTTCTTTGAGCTTGTCTTGGCTAGTCTAGGTTATTTATATTTCCAAATAAAACTCAGAATCGATCCACCAATTTCCAAACAAAACAATCTACTACAGTCACAATTAGAACAGCTTTGAATCTTTAGCCCAAGCTTCCAATCCATGAACAGGATATTCCTTCTGAATTACTTAGGCCAAGTTTCTCTCCAGTCTTGGTAAAGAGGCCCTCCACATTTCTCATTAGATTTGGTCTTAGGTAATTTCATGTTGTAAATAATATTATCTTTGAAAAATCCATTTTCCACTTATTTGCTTTTAATGAATATAAATATAACTGAAATCCTAATGATTTGTATTCAAGACTTTCTGTGGATTGTCATTTGTAAATGAGAACTTTTTCTGTTTAAACTTTATACATTTTGCTTTTCTTATATTATTGCAGTTGGTAGACTCACCAGTAAAAAGTTAAATAGAAGCAGTGATAGTGGCAACCTTTTTTTTTTTCTGGTACCAGGAATTGAACTCAGGACCTTGCACTTGCCAGGCAGGTGCTGTGCCACTGAACTGTATCTTAGACCCATTATTTTGTTCCTAAACACAAAAGAAAGCTGTTCTGAGTTTGACCACAAAGTGAAAGAGCAATCTTAGACATCCATCTCATTAAAGAATTTTTATGTTATTTCTAGTTCTATCATGAACGAGTATTGAATTTTATCAACACATGTTTTGTATGTACTAAGATAACAGTATGGTGTTACTCTACTCTGTAAATGTGGTGAATTATATTAATCAATTTTCATATATATAAACAACCCATCATTCCAGAAAAAAACCTGCATTAACTCCAATCATTAAAATTTTTACTTATTTCTGGACTTAATTTCCTAGGTTTTGTTTGGGATTTTTGTACCTGTGTTCATAAGAAATATTTACCTATAACTTCCCTTTCTTATTACATCTTCATCCAGTTTGATGCTGGAGTTACACTTGCCTCATAAAATACTCTGAAAGGGTTCTCTGAAAGAACCAGCTTACAATTAGTATTACTTATCCCTTCAATTATTAGAAAATTTCAAAGTGATGTTTTCTAGGGTTAGATGATTTCAGTAATATTTATAATTTCAGTTAAGCAAGTGACTTCAGATTTTTAGTATCTTCTGCTGGCTTTTTTTTTGTTTTGTTTTGAGACAGGGTGTCCACATAGTCCAGGTTGGCTTCCAACTCATGGTGATCCTCCTGCCTCAGCCTCCTGAGATATATTGAGATTACAGATATGTGGCACCAGGTATGCTGGTTTTTAAAAGTTGTGGTTTTCATGGAATTTACCCATTTCATCCAAGTTGTCAAATATATTTTATAATTCTGGACATTGCTCTTTTTTAAAAATTAGTACTCTTGTCTCCTATTAAAATTTTTTTCCTTTCAAGCTAGGGTTATCAATTTAATGATACAATTATCTACTGATTTTTCTATTGACTTTTCTTGGTTTTTTGTTAGAGTCAGGTTCTCACTAAGTAGCTCAGGTTGGCCTTGAACTTGTGATCCTCTTGCCTCAGCCCCTTGCAAGTGCTGGGACTACAGGAGTACGCCCCCACGCCTGACCCTTCTCTCTTATCAATTCCTTTTGCTTTCTTTTAATTTATTTTGCTGTGCTTTTAAAGCTGAGATGGGTTTTGATCATCAATTTTTTTTTTTTTTTTTGTACCGGGGATAGAACTCACAACCATACGCTTGCAAGACAGGCAGTTACGTCGCTGAGCTAAATCCTTGGCCCTTGATCATTAACTTTTATCTTTCCTTTCTTAGATGTACATATAGAGCACTTCCCTCAAAGGTCCATACCATAAATTTTTATATACCATACTTTCACTGTTTAGCTTGAAACACTTTTGAATTTCTGCTGTGATTTCTTCCTTGAAGAAGGAAAGTTATTTAGAAACACGTACCTTAACTTCCAGTTATTCTTCTATCAACGTATAGGTCTGCTACAATCACAGAATATACTGTAGATATCTCAATAGTTTGAAATGTGCTGATGCGTACCTTATAGCCTATAATCTATTTTGATACACATTCCATGTTCACTTGAAAAGAAGTCATATCCTGAAGTTATTTGGTACAGTGTCCTGTATATGTCTAGTAGGTTAATTGTCTGATCCAAATCTCCATCCTTTCCAAATTTTGGGGTGGGGGGTGGGTTCTGGTTATTCTATCTCTTACTGAGATGGGTTAAAAGTCTTATGTACCTGCAGTTCTGTTTTATTTTATATTGTCAATTTATTAAGCTCATAAAAATTTAAGCCCATCTTGCCCAACTTACTGACCCCTTTACTGCTGAGAAATATTCTTTGTGTCCAATACACTTCTTGCCTTTTAGTCTACTTCACTTTTTTTTTTTAAGCAAAAAACAGAACTTAAAAGAGAAGTGGGAGGAACTAAGATTTCTTTACATTAAAGCAATTGGTGCTCTAATTTTCAGATCACCAAGCAATCTAAGAAGTCAAAAGCTATAGGCATTGTTAAATTGCTTCCTGGCACATCACTGCTCCCCCCCCCCCATCGATTTTATTTCAAGGATAAAAAGAAAAAGAAGGAGGAAAAGGAGGAGAAGAAGAAATAATAAAACAACAAAATTTCAAAATATGTCAATGGGGGGGCAACAATGGTACCTACACTGCACATCGTCACCCCCAAATCATTCACCAGAGCACCAGACATCTGCATTCAATTGTCCAAACAATACTTTATTGATATTAATATAATCACAACTTCCTTTTAATCTTTGTCATCTTTTGCTTTCTCTCAAATTGTGTCTTACAATTTTTTAAACTCCAGTTTGACACTACCTTTCAACAGTGGTGTTAAAAACCATTTACTTGGGGCTGGGGATTTAGCTCAGTGGCATAAGCGCCTGCCTTCCAGGCAGGCAGTCGTGAGTTTGATCCCTGGTACCGATAAAAACGAAACAGACAAAAAAAAAAAAAAAACTTTACTTAACTCTTTTTTATGTTCCTTCCTTCTTTCCCTCCTCACTTCAACTCTTGGTCCCTATAACTTTCTTGTCTTATAATGTCTTAAGCTCATTTGATACCAAGCTTGATAGTACACATTGTATCCTGTGTCTCTTGGAGGCTCAGGCAGGAAAATCACAAATTCAAGCCTAGCCTGGGCAATTTAACTATTTAGTGAGATCCTGTCCTCAAAATAATGAAAAAGGGCTGGGTGTGTAACTCAGCCTGGGTATATGACTAGGCTCTAGGTTCACTTCTCTGTAGTACCACAAAGAAATACAAAAAAACTCTGGGAGGAGAAGAAATAAAAGGGGGGAGAGAATTTCTAAGCCAAATAGCTTGTCTTGCATTCAGGCTTCTGAGTAGCTGACTTCGAGTCTGTTGGCCTCACGGGCGCCAGGCAGGAACCTGGTGTGAGGCACAGAAGACGTGGTGGCTGTTTGCTCACCTGTGCTCACTGTTCTTTAGTTACTCTATAAAAGTACTATTTTAAAATTTTCCCTATAATTTTCTTCTAATTATCATAGGAGCAAAAATCTTTGTTCTTTTAAACCAGAAATATAATTATGGTTTTTACTTAAGGTCTACTTTATCTTATGCTAATATATCTGCAGCCTAAAGGTGGTTATTACCTCTACTCACAACTTTAAATCACTTTAATCACATTTTCTTATCATCAATAAACTAAAACTGTTTTACTTACTACTGCACCTTACTTGCACCAAATCCTCCATACATTAGTTATCATCAGGTTTTATTTGCTTTTGCTGCACGAGGGAGTGAGTCCAGGGCCTTTGCTCTGGACTATATCTCCAGCCCTTTTAAATCTTTGAGCCCAGTTCTCAGTAAGTCACTATGTTGCCCTGGCGGGGCCCCAGACTGCTGCCTCAGCTCCTCAGGGTGGGGATTACAGGCATGCACCACCATGACTCACTTTCTTGTTTTGTTTGTTTGGGTTTTTTTTACACAATCAATAGTTACTGAGATTTATGCAAACAGTACCATTATTTAAATCACTATTTGTTTCTTATTTCCTCTGAAGTCAAATTTATTAAAGTTTATCTTTGATAGTCTTTCAGGAAGATGAACTCTATAAAAGAGTTGGAAGAGAAAAAAAATTAGATTTTTTATTAGGGTGAATTTTATATAACTAAAACTAATCATTTTAAAGTATTCAATTCAGTGAAGTAACAAATACATTTTGATTACCAAAAATTTTACCTTGAACCTTAAAAAAACTATTCAATTCAGAATACTTAGCCCATTCACAATGGTGTACAATCATTACCTCAATCTAGTTTGAAAAGATGCTCACCACTCCCCAAAAACATCACACACATTAAGCAGTCTCTTCCTATTTTCCTCTCCCCTTAGTCCTTGGCAACCACCAACATGCTCTGGCTCCATAGATTTATCTAGTCTGGATATTTCATGTGATGGAATCATATATTATGTGACCTTTGAATATGATATTTTTGAGATCTACATGATAGCATGTATCAGTATTTCTTCCCTTTTTATGGTTAAACAGATATACAGTAATACCTCAGTGCATGAATGTTTCTGTATACACACAATTCAGTTCACACACAAGAATGTTCAGTGAAATTTTTTGTCAGTTTACCAACTCTGCATCAAATAATATCTTCCCCACAGGAACACAAACGTAACCATCTTCCCCAAAATTGAAAAACAAATTAGGTTCAAAATCCAAGGTACCACTGTGTGTGGTGTGTCTCACAAGTCACAAGTTCATCTACTGACAGACACTTGGAATTTCTCATGTTGGGCACGTGTACGATGCTGCTATGAGTATCTATGTACAAGTATTTGTTGTTTTCAATTGTTTGTGATATACAGTAGTCCTCATCTATGTAGGACTTTTACTTTCTACACGTTGATTTACCTGTGGTCAACTATGTTCTGAAAACATTAAATTTAAAACTGCAGAAATAAACAATTTTAAATTCCAGGTCATTCTGAGCAACGTGATGAAATCTCACATCATTCTCACTTCTGCTCTAGGAAACGAGTTATCCCTTGTTCAACATATGCCCACCAAATAGACTGCACACATGCTTATTAGCCGACTGATTAGCTGTCTCAGTTACCAAGGCGTGGTATTCAGACTGACTATGGTATCACAATGCCTACATCCAAGTAACCCTTGTTTTACTTAATAATGGCAGCAAAGCATAAGAGTAGTGAGGTTGGCAACTCAGATATGCCAAAGAGAAGCCGTACGTGCTTCCATGAAGTATCATCTCACAGAACCACAAGAAGGCTGAGCACAAGACATACTGCGAGATCACATGCATACAACTTGTATCACTGTACATTGTTAATCTCTTACTGTGCCTAATTTAAAAATTAAATTTTATCATAGCTATATATGTATAGGAAAAGGCATATTTAGGGTTCAGTAGCCACCATTCTAAATATCTATCAGGAGTCCTGGAATATAACGGCAGAACCATTGAATAAGTAGAATTTCTAGGTCACACAGTAATTCTAACTTTAAACTTTTAAGGAACTGCCAAATTGTTCTCCATGGTGCCTACATCATTACAGAAAAGCTTTTAAAGTTACATTAACTCTTAGGCTGTAAAGGCTAGAATCCTGTTGGTTCTTGTGATGCCCTCAGGTTATCTTTTCTGTTGTCTTCTAAAACACTTGGCTTTTCTTTGCTAGTCTTTTCATTGACCAATTTCTTCTCTGTTCCATCTTTGCAGGCTCCCCTCTAGCTGTAGCTTCCTTTCTGGCCAAATTCACATTTTAAATCATTCTGCTAGGCTCTTTGCTCTTGATTCTCAATAAATCTGGTTAAAGGCCAACAGTAGCAGTGTCACTGCTTCAACATTAGACTACCCTGAAATTTCTTGTCAGATTAATTAGTCTGCCACTCTTCATCTTAGTCTCAGGCAAAGTCTCTGGACACAAGCAAGACACAAACTTTCTGCCAGGGTCTAACACATATTGTCTGGAGTCCAAGAGCCAATGCAGTCCTTCTTCCCAGCAGAAATCTCTGGAGCCTGGTCTTTTATCAGCAGTATTTCTATCAGCATTCTGGTCTTCTGAGCTCTGACCAACATTTCCCACACAGAACAGCCTAAGGCATTCCAGCTCTACTTTTTCAGGCAGCATCTTCAAACCTTTCCTGACTCTTCCCATTCTACACACCAGTTCCAGAAGACCTCGGCTACATGGCCAGATAATTTTATAGTAACCCCACTTCTCTGGTACCATAGTAACCCCACTTCTCTGGTACCAAATTCTGACTTAGGTAATTTTCTATCATTGCTGAGACAAAATACTTGACACACAAAATTAAAGGAAGAAAGGTTTACTGAGCTCACACTTTGGAGAGGTTTTAGTTCATAACTGGGTGGCTCCAAAGCAGCATGGGATGGCAGACAGGCATCATGGAGGAGAAACAGTTCATGACAGGTAGAAGACAACAAAGCAACAAGAGGCAATCACAACTGTTTATACCCTTTATGTCTTGTCTAGGCTACTCAGGACAGGTACTACTCCACTTTTAATCCCAGTGCCCCTGAGCATAGTATTGTACCATGAATCTGTTGTACTAAAATGCAAAGTTAAAAAGATAGTTATTAGCAAAAATAGTTAGTTAAAAAGATAGTTATTAGCAGTATTGTCATTCTGTGCTGTGTTTGTTACCCTAGTAACCAGGAACACCAACCACATAGTTATAGATTAACTACTGTATCGTCATGCTGCTCTGTATGCCTGTACTATATGCCTGTCCCCCAAGTAACCTGTTTGCTGTGTCAACCACTGTTCCCTTTGTGAGACACAAATGTTCCTGGAATTGGCAGACCAAGGGCTATGAATTGGCTAACTACCCACTGTGAAATGCCTCTCACCTCAAGCAAAGGGGAACAAAGGCCCACCTTGTTTCTGTTTCTCATTGCTATGTACTTAAGTGGTCAATAAGCTAATTATAAATGAACTATAAAAATCTGTCAAATTTCTAACCCAGTTACACAGCTTTGCAAGCTCCATCTGCACTGTGTTGCTGGTACCAGCTTAAATAAAAGCACTTCTTTTTAAAAGATGTCTTGCCCCCTTCTTAACAACAGACAACATCACGGGGCTTGTTTTTGGGGTACAACAGGATCAATCCTAGCGTCATACACTCAAGATCCAGTCACCTCTGAAAAAGCCCCACCTATGACTGCATGAGGCTTTGGGGGTACATCTAGACACAACCTATAACAGCTCCCTTACAGATACATGTAACCAACATCTTGCCACAGAAAATGAGCTGGATGTGGGGAATCCATGGTTGAAGACAGAATTTCCTTCTAATAGTCTTCAGTTATCACAGAAAGGCTTGATCTGCTAACCTTTCCACACACAATCCTGTTGAGCAGTGGATAAATTTCTGTTATGTTTAAGACATTAGATGTACAGTAGGTAGGTATGCCATATTAGGCTCTACAACTGCACCAATGCAGAAAGGTACCTTGAAATGAGTACTGCTTGCACAAAAATCTGAAACATGTGGCATCTTCCCTGTGGCTGACAGAAAAGAAAACATCAGTAGCTGGGGAGAGGAATATATTATATGATGCAACTGTGAAGGGCAGACAATGACTGCAGTTCTAGAAGAGGTTGGAAAATGCCAGAATGACAGTGAACAATGATTACTCCTTACCTTATTTAACGAGGCACTACAAAAAAACAAACAAGGCACTAAAATAAAGAGTATATTTAGAAAGAACTAGCTAGTTTTAAAATGGAAATCAAAAGGAAAAAGAACCCAGGGCCTCGAGACTTGGAGCACTGCAAAGTACAAGACATTCAGCTATAAATCTGTTAAACATAATAACTAAGCCCTGCCACGAAGATATGATCAAGTTGCTCCCTTTCTTTCCACACTTATTCTTCAGAGGTCTCGAGATGGGTACCAGAGAGAAACAGGCATGACGCCTAGCAAACAAAAGTACAATGAAAGGCTTGAGGCTGTAGTTTAATAAAGAACTTTGGGAGCAAAGATTAGAAGACTAGTGAATTCTTTCCAAGGATCCAGAAACCTGGCCTAAACATGCTGTGCCTATGAATGAATCTTTGGTTCTCCAGAACTGCACTGTAAGAGATACCTAGGAAAGGTCAGCCTCCCAAGGAAGGCATATTCCTTAACATACACCTCAGACATAATCACAGACAATAATGGGCAAGGAAAAGCCCCTTAAAGGTTGGAATTAAGAATCATTAAGATGAATATAAGGGAGTAAACAATATAAAGTTGTTCTGTTAGGTCAAATGATTTTAGAATGCCTACTAGCAGAATCTCATCACTGATATAAGACAACTGCTATGTGCTTTCCATTTTTCCCCTCCTTAAACTTTGTTATTTAAGAAAATTATCCTTTTTTAAAAAAATTTTACGCAGTGTCTTGCTAAGTCACTAAGTTGCCCCAGCTAGGCTTGAACTCCAATGTAGAGTGGACGAGGATCAAGTCACCACTGCAACGGAGCCTGGCCTCTCTCAGTGTCCAACCAGAAGGAACCTGACAATGGGAGAACCTTAAAGAGCTCACATGTCCTCAAATTCATAGGCAGCCAATGATACTGGGGTGGGAAGGTACATTTTTCCAAGTCAAAAGCATTTTTTTTTGTCTATTTCCTTTTTATTGGTACCAGGGATCATGAGTTCTCATGACTGCCTGCTTGCATGGCAGGCGCTTATGCCTGCTGAGCTAAATCCCCAGCCCCCATCAAAAACATTTTGATGCAGGGGGTCCACACTAACTTGTCAAGGGCCCTGAAACATTCTCGGCTTTATGTCCTCTCAGCAACAACTGCCAATGTTGCTTGTTAGGACACCACACTTAGGAAATTTCTGGAAGTGGAGTAAAAACAGAGGATAAGAAAAAGTCAAGAAAGGAAAGCAACCTGCTTCACGAACCCCTTGTAGTTCTTACAAGTAATGTGTTTTCCACAAACATATCCTAGTTTGAGAAGGATTGGAATAATATCCCCTGGTAAGCATGGAAGCACATCCCTTTAATCCCCACACTGCAGGAAGCCAAGGCAAGAGGACTGCAAATTCACCAGGTGAGGTGGCACACGCACACGTATAATCTCAGCACTCAGGAGGCTGAGGCAGGACAACTAGAGTGAGTCTGAGGTCAGCCTGGGCAACATAGTAAGTTCAAGGCCAGCCTGAACTACATAGGCAGACCTTGTCTCAAAAAACGAACAAAGAAACAACAACAACAAAAAAAAAAAACCCAGAAGACTGCAAATTCAAATCCAACCTGGGCACTATGTAAGACTATGTTTTGAAATTTTAAAAGTTTTAAATGGCTAGAGATATAATTTTGCATGAAATCCCTAGGTTCCATCCCCACTACCAGAAAGAAAGAAAAGAAACAAGAAAGGGAAAGAAAAAAAGAAAAACAGAAAAGAATCCTGTTAATAATTAACCATATAATATCAGAAAGATATGATCACAAAATAGATTAAAACTGCAAAACTGTAACTTATTTGAAAACAAGTGTAAGAAAATGACATAAAACATAATAGACCTAAGTCAGAGTTACAAAAGTCTAGTACGAAGCCAGCTGATTATGCACTGAAACTTCCACAGTAAGCTAAATAAACCTTTCCTTCCTTTATTTTGGGTGTTGGGTATTTTGTTCCAGTAATGAGAAAAAAGTAACCAGGGCAAAGACTGAATGTAGCACATTTATGATGCTGGCTACTCAGGAGGCTAAGGGATGACAAGTTCTTGCCCAGACTGGGTAATACACAGAACTGTCTCAAATAAATCTTAGCCAGGCACGGTGGCACATGCCTATAATCCTGGCATTTAGGAGGCTGAGACAGAAGGATTGTTGCAAATTCAAGACCAGCCTGGGCTACATAGTAAGTTCAAGGCCAGCCTGAATTACACAGTGAGACCCTGAGTCAAAACAAACAAACAAAAAATCTTAAAAAGGGCTAGTTCTATAGAGGAGCCCTTACCTAGCATGTGCAAGACTCTAGTAGTACTGCCAAAAAATTAAAAGTTAAAAAGAGTACAGTGCACAAAAATAAACAAATCGTAATGTCTTAAAACAGCAAACCTTAAAGTATGTTCCACAGATTATGAGGGGCCCTCTAGACCCCTCCAGGGAATCCAGAAGGTCAAAACTATTTCCACAATACTACAGTAGGCACTGTTACCTCTGTAACACAAAGCTTTTAACTCCTTTGGGAATATACACAAAAGGGAAATAGTTGGATCAAATGGAATTTGAGCAAACCCCATACTGAATACCAAAGTAGCTATACTAGTTTACATTCTGCCCAGTAATATAGAATGTTCCCTTGCCAACATTTCTTGTTGTTTGAGTTTGTAATGATAGCCATTCTTTCTGAAAGATGGAATCTCAGGTTGTTCTGCTTTGTATTTTTCTAATGGCCATGGATCGTTAGTAAACATTTTTTTGTAGATTTATTAGTCATTTGTACTTTTTCGGAGAAGTGTCTATTCATTTTAACTGACGCTCTCTTCCTTCTTCAGACAGGGTCTTGTTCTGTAGTGCAGGCTGGCCTTAAACTCTCAGCGATCTTTTGCCTCACCCTCCCAAGTGTTGGGATTATAGGCATGTGCCACTATACCCAACAAGTGCCATTTTTTTGATTGGCTCCTTTATTTGGGATGGGGGAGGGTTAATACTCTGTCGGAGTAGCTGGCCAAAAAAAAAAAAAAAAAAAAAAAAATTTCCTACTATGTAGGTTGTCTCTTTACCCTGCTGGTTGTTTTCTTTGCTGTGCAGAGCTTTTTATTTATGATCCATTTGCTGAGCCTTGGTGTTATCCCTGTACACCTGGGTTCTGTTCTGCTTAGGCCTCTTCCAAGAATTTTACCCATTTTACCTTCCAGAAGATTAAGTGCTTTACTATGTAAGTTTTTGATCCATTTTTATTACTGTGTGGGAGATGAGAGTCTAGACTGCATCTTCTGCACGTAGTTTCCCCAGCACTGTCCCCCCCCCCCCCCGCCCCAGCACTGACTGTTTAAAAGGCTGTCTTTTCTCCAGAGTACACTTTTGGCCCCTTTGATGGCTGAGTGTGCCAGCAGTGGTTTCTGCTTTCTCCATTCTGCTCCACTGATCCACATGTCTGTTTCTGTGTCAGTGCCACGCTTTTTAAAATCACTGTGGCTTTGTAATATAAATTAAACTTTAGGGCTAGGATGCCTCCTGATTTGCTCTTGCTGCCCAGGATTGCTTTGGCTGTTCTGGATCTCTTTTGATTTTTTTCTAGTTTTTTTTTTTTTTTTTTTGGTAGGGGGTACTGGGGATCAAACTTATGACCTTGTGCTTGCCAAGCAGACGCATTCGCCATTGAACTAAATCCCCAGGATCTTTTTTTTTGGTGGTGTTTCTATTCTTCAAGAATGCTGTTGGCATTTTTATGGGGATTGCATTAAGTCTGTGTATCAGTTTTGGTAATATGAGTGTTTTGAGTTTTGTTTTTGCCTATCCAGCAAGAGAGGTTATCTTCCCATTTTCTGATGTCTTCTTCAGTCTCTTTTCCAGGCTATTATAGTTTTCATTATCGAGGTTTTTCACTCCCTATCTTAATTCCTAAGCACTTAATTTTTTTTTTTTCTGAAGCTATTGTGAATGGGACTGTTTTCCTAATTGGTTTCAGTTATTATGAGTTGTGCTGCTGTAAACTAGGGTATGATTATGGAAAACATATTAGTTTTAATATAAATTCCATTCACACTAACATCTAATGGATATTAGATGGACACATTTTTAAAATTTTGCTTTAATTTCTAACAAGATAGGTAATTTACAACTCATAAAAAAAGCTCTTTGAATAAAAATCAAGATTATGTCCAGCAAAACTGACTTTCAAGTATTAAAGACAGAAACTGTTAGCAATGTAAAAGGACTCAAAGAATACAGGTTCCATGAACCCTTCCTGAAGAATCTTCTGGAGCTCAGGTATCAGAAAACAAAATAATTATACAACTACTTGGGAGGCTGAGGCAGAAAAATCACAAGTTCAAGACCAGTGTGGGCAACTCAGTGAGACCCTGACTCTAAATAAAATTTCTGGAAAGAGCTGGGGAAGTGCCTCAGTGACATTTACCTAGAATGAGCAAGGTCCTAGGTCCAATCAATCCCTGGTAGTGGTGGTAAGGCACCTCTATAACACTGGTAGCGGCTGTTTTCAAATAAGAGTTATTTGAAAAGAGAAAATATATGGTGGCAAATTGCTCTGAAAAGATGGACTTGGTACAAACATTAAAGAATGAGCAGTGGGAGCCAGGCAGCCTCCACAGACTCTCTCGACAGGGACCTGGTGAGAGGTTTTCTGTGGTGGAGTCAGACTGTAAAGAACAGAGTCTCTTCACAGGCAGAGACCCAGGATCAGGAAAAATCGGGAACATGCGATCCCATTCAAGAAACAAGACAAAGCCTTAATAGTTAACCTTTAAATGATGGCAACTGGGACAAAATGTATTGCTCAGTCTGGAAAAGGTTCTGGACTATCTAGCACCACACAACGCTATTTTTTATTTTTAAAATTGTTAAAAAATTTAAATGGACATTTACAACTACATAGCAAAGAAGCTAAAATCTTCTTAAGCTCAGTTGAAAGGTGTGTGATGCACCCTGTAATTGCAGCACTTGGGAGGTGAAGCCAAAAAGATTGCCATGAGTTTGAGACACCATAGTGAGTTTAAAATTAAGCCCAGTCTGGAATACATAGGAGACCCTGTCTGGAAAATAAATAAACCTCAGTCAACTACAAGGGAATACATATACACAACTAAATAAAGTCCAGGAAACAATACATGAACAAAACAAGTAGCTCAACAAAGAGATAGTACATTGGAGGAGGAGGAAAAGCAACATTTTTTTAGCTCATCATCATATAGAATTCTGGCGCCATCCTTCCCAGGCCCATTCTGTCACCTTCAAATTCACAGATACCATTTCTCTCCTGCATTATTCCCCGAAATACACAATACTGGTGGTTTAAATCTGCAGCTGCTTGTGCCAACTGAATGCCCCCCTACTGGTCAAGGCAATCAGTTATAGCACAATGGGAGTCTTGGTTTTATCTTTCTTTCAGTCTATCAACGTAGTTCTGAATATTAAGCCTTCCCTTTCCCTCTGTTTCTTCTGCCTATTTATAGAATGCCTTTCATTAGCAGAAATGAACAGAAATGCTGAGGTCTCTAAACTTTTTTTTTTAGGTGATTCAACATGTTAGAGCTGTTCAAACTAAGTATTTAAATGTAGACCTCACAATGAAAAATAAGAAGTCTGCTACAGCAGGAGGTATTAGTTTGGTGATAATCTGATAAAATCAAAACAGGTGTATTTATAAACACAGATAAAGAACAAGAGTTAGATGTAGAAGGTTACCAAAAATACTTAAAAAAAAAACTATGTAAGGCAGAATCTAAGTCAAAAGGAACAATATTTTCAAAGATTTTATAGAGATACTCAGTTTAAAGTAGACAAAATTTGGCCAGAGTTATAGCTCAGTGGCACAGCACCTGCTTGGCAAGCACAGAGTCCTGAGTTTGATTCCTGGCACACACACACACACACAAAAGTTGATTAAGTTAAGTAGGATTTAGCAGGCTATATTTTTCTACCACATAGTAGACCATTATAAAACAGATTTTAAAAAAATAGACCATTAGGCCACATAGAAGCAACAACACAACTGAAATGGGTTTCGTTGTTGTTTTTACCCCATCATACTCTCTGTATGGTTTTGTTCCAGGTTGTAAGCATTGAGGTGTTGTATCGAGAATAAAGGCACTGCTTGCTCTACTCCACCATGGAAACCTGCTAAATTCTCTGTTCTGTGACAAGTAACAGCACGTGAAGAAGCTGGCTTTGATGGCAAAGGCCATCTTTCCTGAGCCAGGGACTATAATGTTGAGAAAGATTGTACAACTGATACGCAGCCCTTATGGCAACCAAAATAAACACGAGCCCCACATGTCAATGCAACACGATAGGTGCACACTGTAACATTATGTATGGTGCCGATGTATGAGCTAAGTCCAAAACTGAAGAGTAAATAAAATAATTTTCCTGATGAATCTGCAAAAGTAATTTACCAAAGCCAGGTATGGTGGTACACACCTGTAATCCCAGCACCTGGGAGGCTGAGGCAGGGAGATCATCCCAAGTTTGAGACCAGCCCAGGTTACAAAGTGAGCTCAAGGCCAGCCTGAACTGCAAAAGTGAGATGCTGTCTCAAAAAAAAAAAAAAAAAAAAATTATAGAATTCTCCTAATATAGGCATCATGTTCTAAGTCTCTAATCCAGGTTGCTTTCTCCCAAATTTAATCCATATTTCCTTGGACTACTAGTGAAATATTTTAGATAACTAGAATATTAGCTCTCATTAACATAGTGCCATATTTATTCATACTATTTAGATAGTAAGTTAGGTTGAACATTAAATATTGGATAGCCTGAATTTACTATTTTCTCTCACTTAAAAATACGCATTTTTCTTTGGCATTCATTGACCAGATATTGGCCTTTGACAAATATTCAAAAATCACCTGAGTTTCTATTAAAACCAAGTAATTCCATGAAGAGTGACTGTAGGACTACCAAACACATCTGGTGTTAAATGTCACTGAAGTGCTTCTTGATCATCTCTATGCTAATCAGAGACAGGGCTTTTACAAACCCCAAGAGTCCTAGGTAACAGTCTGCACATATAAAAGTTGTTTAGCCTAGTGCAGGGGGACCCATGAGGTCATGGACCTCTGCATTCTTGTCTTTGCAGGTCACTACAGCCACCTCTCAAGCTGCCACAGGTTTCAGGAGCTGGCGAGAGCTGCTGCCAGACTGTGCGTGCCTGCTGCAAGGCATCGGGATGTCAGGGCAGGCTGCTTCCCACCGCCGTCCTCCCTGGAGGTCTGGTTAAAGTCTGTTCTGCACCATGGGAGGCCCAGCTGAGGAGGTGGCCTGTGAGAACTAGGCTATTTCTTGGGACCTAGAGAACCAGTGCCAAGGTTACTAAGTACTTTTGTTGGTTGTGAAAGCACCAACAGAGATGGTGCTGCTGGGGTGCGGAGTTTCTCTGGAGAAAGGTATAGCTGAAGCTCAAGGTTGCATAAGAAGTATTTCTCCATTTGGCACTTGAAAATTTCAGACACTCCTACTGCTTTTCACTGGGACAACTTGTGTATTAGATGTTTGGAAGGCTGCATCTTACCACTACATTCTACTCTTCCAGATGGAGATTGTGAACGAGGTGAATTTCTGGGTGACTGCTTATATGATGGTTGAGGTGAACTGTCTGGTTGATGGTGAGAACCTGTTAAGAGCAGGGTATTCTGCATGACGTGTATTGCTCTCTTCATCATCTAAACTTTGTGCATCAAGTTCCTAGTTATCAGATAAACCTCATGTGAACAGTTACAAAATAAAGCACAACTGTGCCAAGACATGGTGACTGTGTATTTTTGCCAGACTTTGTTCTTGCACCCAGGCTAGTATCCGCACATTGGTTGTATCATTTAACTTATAATTGGATGCAAGTGAATCTTTGTGTAATTCTGAAGCACTTAATTTACTACCTTTAGGGAATTAAAGTCTCTGTGGAGGGTCTCTATCTGATGAATTTTTGAAATTACCTGATTTTCCAGAAAGTATAAATTGTTTGACCACAGGAGGTGACATGGGAATTGAGAATGGAGAATTGAAGCCACTGGTAAGTGGGCTACTGTAAAAATGTGTGTAACTCATAGATTTGAAAGGATGATTGTAAAATTCTGCCTCTTGGGAGCTGACACAGTTTGATCAAGTTTGTGGGTAAGAGACTTTTCAAAACATTCAACAAGAGGTTTTGGGTGAACCAAAACTTGCGTGCACCAAACTAATGCACTAACCAATTTCTGTGTTGGCCTAAGTTTTTTTTTTTTTTTTTTGGTGAGGCAAACAGTCAGCTCTCCTCCCAGCTCTCCTCCAGCTCGCAGTGGCGTCAGGCAGCTTCTCCAAATGGCGAATGGGGTTGACCCACTCTGGTCGCCCTGATACTGAGGCCCAAGGGGAAGTCCTGTGGCCCCAGTGGTTCCTCAGCTGCTCATTCTGCCTCTCCAGTTCCTGCAGCTTCTACACCTCCTGGTCTGTGTTCACCTTGGAGTTAACATCCTCCATCCCATCCTGCCATCTGCTGGGATCTTGCAACCACAGGGACAGAGCCAGAGAAGAGGACACCAAGGCACCCAGCTTGGCTCCCCAGCACCTGACAGCCCCAGCCGAGCGCCTCATTCATGCAGACTCCAGGATTGCAGAGGCCAAGATATACACTTTTAATGAGTTTAACAACATACAAAACTAAATACATTTTTAGTTCTAATTATTTAATGTAACTTTTTATAACCTGTATATAGTAAAAATGAGGAACAATCCAATCCTGTACAAAGTGTAAACATTTAAAAAGCTGTTGTATTCCTTCCTGTATATACACCTCAATATGCTTTTGAAAATGCTAGTAAAATTTGAGAAATGAAATTTGTGAATATACACACTTAGCACTTTGAAAAAGTGTCTCTACTGGCTCCACAGAATGGCTGAAAGAGCTTGTTTTACCATCAAAAGCATCTACTATCTCCCCCGCCAAAACCTAGAATAACTGAACTTCTGGTTTCTGTCAATATGATAGGTATTATCTCATTATTATATGAATTGGTACTTAAATACGGGCCTACTGAAGTATCTTTTTATATATTTATTGGCCATTTTTATTTCGACTTTGTTCACAGTCTCTTCAAATTATATTTTTCTGACAGAATCTACCTTAATTTTGATTGCTTGCTTGCTTTATTTTTCTGAGCCAGGGTCTCACTATGTAGTTCAGACTGAACTGGACCTCAGTATGTAGCTCAGGCTGGCCTCAAATTCTCACTAATTCTCCAGCCTCAGTCTCCCAAATGCTGGCACTTTTGATATTTCAAAGTATTTTTTCTTTGTATATTGAAGAACACAGCTCTTGCTTGTAACTTATATCTAATTATTTCACCCATTTCTGTCCTACTTATCTTTGGGGTTGTATATGATGCCATTTTTACTCTTCACAGAGTCAAATTTACCAATCTTTTCTGTTGTAACTATTGAATTCAGTTTTGAAGTTAAATTAGCACATGTCTCACATAAACTACAGATAAACTCAGGGGCAGAATATATCTTTTTAATCCCTTCAGTTTGATCTTTATTGATATTTCATGCCACCTCACTGATGATTAAAAATCCAAAGTTATCATCCAAGTTTTAATGTACAACAAACATACCAACTTGGACTAAAGAATTTCCTCTGCCATGATGTGGACTCAGGTGCCAACGCTAAAACAGTAGATGAGTATAGAGAATAATGAAAAGGAAGAGCTCTGTATCTGATTTCAACATGCACGTTTATTTGGTTCCACGTTTCTTCATGCAAAGTGAAAAACAAAGAGCAACAAACCAAAAATCCTTTTACAAAAAGGATAAGTCTGCATACATGTTGAAACTTGAAACTATAGTATGTATCCTAAAAGAGCATCTTACCTGCTAAGCTGCCCTGGAATATATAAAGACAATAGACATCACAGACAGGAGGTAGAGGTATCAGTTCCTTGAAAAAGTCCAGGGAGTGCTGAAACCAACCAGCAGGCAAGAATACCCACCTTCCTGCACCGTGGACTGGAGCCCCACAATTACACAAAAGCACAGGACCATATCTCAGTCATCCCACACCAGAGTTATTTCACTCATGAGCTCGGCTTATAAATTTCAGAGAAGAAAATCTTGAAATTTTATATACTACTTATTTTTCAATAGCCTTGGCAAAGTCAACTGTTAGAACTGTCAGATTGGATGGATGGTAGCTGATTGTACACGACACAAAATTACTAAGCTCAGCTCTCTCAGTTGTGCAATTAAACCTCCCTTCATCATCCAAAAGACATTATGATTACTTAATTTTGCCATATATCCACATAATTTTAAAAAGGAAAGAAAATTATATAACTGATGGTGATTGAATTTTAGTAAAATGTGTCTAAAAAGATGTTTCTTTCATTACTACTTACAACTAATAAGACTTTGTATTCTCAGAATGTTTTAAACTCTTTTTTTTTTTTTTGTCTTTTTCGTTTTTACCCGTACCAGGGATGGAACTCACGACTGCCTGCTTGCAAGGCAGGTGCTTATGCCGCTGAGCTAAATCCCCAGCCCCTGTTTTAAACTCTTTACCACAGGAATAACTATCTCCTAAGGCAGTCATGATGAACCTTTTAGATCTTTCAATAATAATAAACATCCCTCTGTGACACATGTGCCACAGGTTCACCACCACTGTCTTAAGAGGTAGTTTATGTGGTTTCACCTTGCTCAGCATTAGTAGAGTATCTGGAAACAACTGTAATAAAAATTAAAATTTAAGGTCCAACAAATTGATATTAAAATTTATAACCTCCATTTTAGGCCAATATTCAATTCATATAAAATATCTTTACTCAAAAGCAGAATGATTCCAACAGACTTCTTTATAATACAAAACAGTTAATGTATGAGTTGTGCAATTCCCATGGAGGATGAATTAGTGCAGTTTAAGTCCTAGGCTACATAAACAATAATCAAGGTGCTTTGTTGAAACTGTTTTGCCAATAGTATTCAAAGATACAATTAGCAAAGCTTGATTTACCAATTATTTGCAATAAAACTGACTGTCATCACTACAGTGTTATTAAGTATTCAGGTTACCAAACTGGATATTAATAAGAGCAAATCTTTATTATTTACTAAATATCAGTTATTCTAAGAACTAGTAACAATCCCGTAAGAACTATGATTATTCCAATTTTTCAGAGAAAATTAAGCAACTTAAGGCCACACATTAATGAATGAGAAAGGTTGAAATTTCAGCCTAGCAAGTCTGGCTCCCAAAATAATACAGACATGATGTGGACAAATACACGTGAGGACAATCCAACTCACTAATAGATATAGATTATAACAATCAAGTATTTCTCAGCAAATGCTTGTGCCTGCCTGACAAGCATGAGGTCATGAGTTCAAACCCTGGTTATCCCCCCCCCAATCAATCAAGTATTCCCAAAGTTATAAGCATTTTATCACTGACACTCCAGGGAGAATAAAATTTTAAGCTATTTGAGCTGTGTGAGAATAAAGGGTAGAAAGAACTTGATTATCTTTAACTTAGAAGTGAACTGGGTAGAAAAACCAAAATTGTAAAAATTTATTCAGTAGTACATTAAAAATGAGTAGGAAGAATATGTGAATTAATGATACTAAGTATTCTTAAAATTAGCAATAAAATAATTAGATGAAAATACTATCATAAATTAGATGAAAAGACTATCATAAAGTCAAAGGATACGTATCTATTGATGAAGTAAGACTGAAGGAATTCAACAAGATTAGAGACAACGGTCTTCACTGTCATAAGGAAGTTTGCAAGACAAAGTTAAAAAAAAAAAAAAAGTAGCCCTATAGCAGAGCAAAATATGAAAGCATGGTTTAACTGAGAAGAAAAATCAAGATTTAAGGTCCATGGAACCCTGGTTGAACTCACATTTGAGGAATGAATTACGATGGAAATGGCTGCTCAGGTAGCCTATTCAGACCTTTCTTTGAAATTTTGCTGAGTAGCAGGGAAAGGAGAGAGCTATTCTTACTGAGACTACAATGACTAGGACTTAATGCAGAAATTAAAGTCAGCGAAAAATTAAAATATCATGGTTGGCTCAAGTTAAATCTTGAGACTCAAGAGTTGGAGAAGGCTTACAGTGGCAGTGCTTTAAAACTCAAATTGTCATTACAGACTCCAAAATAAAAACCAAAGTGGGGATGTAAACAGGTGAAAAAATAGGTTAGAAACAGTTGTTCTCAAATGGCAGTTCCCATTGAAAAATACACATGAGTCACATGTCACAGTTCAAAAGCTACAACCAGTGAGGACCTCCTCCAGGATTCCCAGAACTTGGGTCCAGTAAGGATCTTTAAAGGAACTACAATTTCTAAGACTGAAGATCAGAAATCATACTACCACAGAAAGTGATAATTCTTTATTTACTCATAATTTGTGTTCTATGGGACACAAGATGGCGGCTTGCTAGGTAGCTGGGTAGAGAACCTCTCTGGGAAAAACAGCTCAGATGCTGGAATTTGACAATATGGAGAGGGCTGGACGAGTGGAGAGGAATTCTCATGACACGAGGATGAAACTGAAGGAAAAAGAAAAATAGGGAGAGGAAGGCAAAACACGGGTGGAGAGCTGGAGCCAGATGCACTCACTGAGACCCATCCCAGGGCTGTGCTGGGCATACTGTGGAGTCAGAAGATTCAAGGTCACTCTGAAGCTGAGGCCGCTGATAAGGGGAGTTGGTGAGTCCCGGGCCCTTGGTGGGAGGATAGGACACAGCATGGAGTGGAGCCAAGGTGGAGAGCTACATTAATTCTCGGTGAGTACTGGAAATTGGGTCCCGTGGTGGGTGTGGCCAGCTGGAAGACATCTTGGAGTCAGGTAGAGTCCAGTGCCGAGGTGGCATCAGTCAGCCACTCCTGGCCCAGAGAGGACTGGTGGGATCAGCTTGGGCTAATTCACACCCCTGGTTGGGACCCAATAGCCAGGGACAAAACTGTCCCAACCCTGTGACATCCACAAAGCAAAAGCTAAGTTGCTGAAGGCACTTGCTGGTTAACTGGCTCAGAGAAGAGTGGTTTGCCCACAGTCCCTGCACGCACCTCAGATAACAGCAAACTAAAGAGGGCAGCAAAACCACACCCAGTATGCTTCGGAAAAACTGTAAGCAACACAGAGAGGGCCTGAGACCTCCACTATACACCTGTCTGAAAGAACCCAGAAACATGACAAGAGAAAAAAATAAAAAAATAACCGCCAGCTGCTACCCTTGGGAAAAATAAGCCCAGGAGAGGTACACACAGAAGAGAACCAGTGCAGCAATCATGCAATATTGGTTACAACATCAGCAGACATAAAGAAATACTTTCGTGACCTCAGAGATAAACTTAAAACTGAAATTCTAATCCAAGTGAGGCAAGATATAAAAAGATTAATAAAAGAAATGCTAACCCTCTCTCAAGAAGACATAGATGGAAGAATGGAGGAACCCAGAAAAGTAAGAGAAACCTTTGGTGAAGAATATAAACAAAATCTAGAATACATGAAACAGAACCAAAGAGATTACCAGTAAAGTAAAAGCACCATTGAAAGCTGGCAAAATGCCTTGCCAGAAACTAAAGTTAGCCTCTTGAAACTTGAAGAGAGATTTACAATGTGTGATCATGAAAGAAAAGACCTCTTAAAAATAATAAGGAACCAGGAAGTAAACGCTAGAAGATGACAAGAGGCTCTATAACTTAAAAAAAATGGGGGCTGGAGATTTAGCTCAGCAGCATAAGCGCCTGCCTTGCAAGCAGGCAGTTGTGAGTTCGATCCCTGGTACCAATTAAAAAAAAAACGAGCAAGACAAAAAAAAGAATAAAAAAAAAAAGAGTAAAAAACATAGGGGCTGGGGATTTAACTCAGCGACATAAGCACCTGCCTTGCAAGCAGGCAGTCGTGAATTCAATCACCAGTACCGATTAAAAAAAAGAATAAAAAACATAATGAAGAAGCAGGAGTAATCACAAATGAATTACAAAGGCTAATCGCAGAAATAATTAAGGAAAACTTCCCAAGCATAGGAATAAGAAACAATATCCAGATAAATGAGGCATACAGAACTCCAAACAAATACAACTAAAACAGATCTACACCCAGACATATAATAATCAAGATCCCAGAAATCCACCACAAGAACAGAATATAAAAAGCTGCCAGAGAAAAAAAGCAGATCACCAAAAAGGAAAAATCATCAAAATAAAGATAGACTTATCAACACAAACTATCAAATCGAGAAGAGCCTGGGGGGAAATAGTCCAAGCCCTGAAAGAAAATAAGCTCCAACCCATATTGATGTACCCTGAAAAACTCTCTCTCAAAATTAATGGAGAAACAGTCTAACAAACCAGCTTCAAATAAGATCAGTCATACAAACCAGCTTCAAAGATGTTTCCAAGACAAGGAGTTCATGGCCACCAATCCAACACTACAAAAAATACTGAAGGACATTCGAGAGAGAGAGAGAGAGAGAGAGAGAGAGAGAGAGAGAGAGAGAGAGAGAGGAAAAATACCAGGATTCCAGCAACAGTGGCAGGGAGGCCTCAATGAATGGGGCAGACAGAGAATGAAGGAGAAAAGTGGACAAATAATAGCAGAAAAATAGAACAGCAGGGATGAGGCAGAGAAGGTAGGCTATAATCTTTAATATAGCCTTGACACACTAACAAAAAGAAACACAGGCAGAGTAGATTAGGAGGCAGGATCCATCGAGATGCTCTGAATAGGAAATATACTCAACCTGAAAGAGAGTTAATAAATTGAAAGTCAAAGATGAGAAAACAATGCTGTATGTGACAGGGAACCAGAGAGAAATAGGGACAACTTGTCCAGCAGCCGCAGATAGGTTGCAAAGTTATGACACTTTTGTGCAGTGTAGAACTACACAGCTAGAAGGAAGGAAAACCTCGTGGCTTTAGTAAGCAAAGGAATACAGCTCAAGATCAAGCTCAGGTAAAAAGGTTCAGCACCACTCAGATAGATAATGGACTGACCCCCTAATCTAAAAATTAACGGAGCTAGTGGGACCCAAAATATACAAAGCATCCTTAGAAAGGGAAAGGTGAGGAACTGCCTAAAAAAAGGAAGGCAGAGGGCATTCTTAAAAATGTATCAGTATCGCTCTGTTTAGTTTGATATTTTCTTCCAATGTGTCTACTCAGACTAGATGTGAGGGCACAGACAGCTATCCCAAAAATAGCAGGCTATACCATGGTAACTATCCTTACTTTTCTATTAACTTAAACTGAAGCCCTGTATTACTTACATTGTCTTACTATGACTGATCTTATTTGAAGCTGGTTTGTTAGACTGCTGGGTTTTTTTGTTTTTTTTTTTTTAAAGACCGCTGTTTTACCTTGACTGATTTTATTCGAATTTGGTATGCTTGATAATATCAAGTCTAAGAGTAGAGGCAACTACTCTGAAGATGACAAGATGTAATAAGATACCCATCCCGGTTTGATTATTAACTGCTTTTGAAGTCCTACAATGTCTCCAAAGTTGTGTTTTTATTATAATAGCTATGTAATGCTATGTTCAATTATATTTTGTCTGAGAATGTGGACAATTCTATTGAAAACAACAAGAGAAAGCATAGTAAGTACTGTAGATCACCTAATATTGTGGTTTTATGTCTTTTTCATTTCATGTTTTTCCTGCAATTTGTTTTGTTGTCTTGTTATGATCTGTTTTTCCCTATAATACAGGAAGGATAGATATACATGTAGAGATTCACACATGGGGAGAGTTTCTAAACAGTTTATGGGAACAGATTATATAATGCACGATATAATGAAGAGATACTCTGAAGAAGAGGAGACAATAAGATATTCAGTGCTAATTCTGTAGCATTATGATATAAAATCTAGTAATACGATTATTCACTGCTCAGAGTCATATTAGTCTAGTTCCTTATATTAAATTTCAGCATACGTAAAGATAAGGACAGCTAGTACGAAGAGAATGAGACACATTATGGCAGTCACTATTGACTTCCCCAATGTCAGTTCTTGAAGACCTAAAAAGCCTTCATCATCCTGTTATGATTAGATTCGTTCTATAATGTTCAGTATGTATTCAGTGTGTGTGAAGATGGGGTCAACTATTTGAAAGAAAACTAGAGACAATACAATAGACAGTGAAGATCTCCAGTGGATTTGCTTTGAAATCCATGTTTCTTGAAATTGTTTCCTTATGATCTGCTTTGCTATGTTTAATCTTACCCTCTTTAAAATAAAAAAAAAAAAAATAAAGTTCAACTTGCAAAAAAAAAAAAAATTGTGTTCTATGGCCAATTTATAAAAGCCAACCCTATTGTCCAGGATATTAAGTTAGGACCTTGAGTCACAAATAGCAGTATTCACCACAAAGGTGGAGTTTAATTGTAAACTAGTGTTGAATGACTAATACATTGTCTTCCTAAAGGTGGTAATGATTCTCCATATTAAGAATGCCACAGTCACACTTCAACCTCCTGCTGGTTGCTAGAGAAACACTCACACTGAGGCTGCTTATTCTAGGGGATAATCCCTGTATAGCACTGTATAGCAGTGCAGATTATGTTCCCTAAAGTTGCACGGTAACAATTTGCCAATCCAGACTCAGCCAGATTGGCTCCAACAAACATAACACCTTACATATTTGAGCAGTGCTTTGTAGCATATGAGAAACATATATTCTTTGGTACCATTTTCTCTCTCTCTCTCTTTTTTTTTTTTTGATATGGTTTTTCTACATAGTTCAGGCTACCCCCAAACTCATTATGCTGCCCATGCTGTCCTGAACTCACAATCTTTCTAGCTGAGCTTCCCAAGTGCTAGAATTATAGGCATGTGCCATCATGCATGGCTGTCTCCACTTTCTTAATTCAAAATTGTGTAAAAGGCTAAAGAATATTCTTGTTGAAATATTTGTTTTATTAGAAAAAGTATGATATATTTTTTAATACAATTGTTTATTTTCTTTCTTTTTTTTTTTTGTCTTTTTCTTTTTTTATCAGTACCAGGGATCGAACTCATGACTGCCTGCTTGCAAGGCAGGAGCTTACGCCGCTGAGCTAAATCCCCGGCCCCTATTTTCTTTTTAATTGACTGAGTACAACAAATTCCTGACAATAGTATCAAAAATTCCTGATGACTAATGAAACACACTCTGAAGCCACTATCAGGTGATCACTACCAGAGATGTTAAATTCTCATGTTTCTGAAAAAAAAAAAATCTAACATACTAATGACAACAAAGATGAATAATCTATGTCATTTCCAGAGTGACTCTGTGGTGAGCCGAGAAGAGATAAAAAGAATTACTTTCAATTATTAAACCAAAACTCATATTCATTACCAAAATGTTGAAATAAGATTTAGTACAGCTAGAGAGTGGAGTTATCTGCTCCATTTCTTACTGTATTTTAGTACTGTATTTCCTAAAACTTTTCCATGAAATACTGAAAGGGTCCTACTGTCAGGAAGTCTGAAATACAACAACTACTCAAATGTGCCATGCACATTTAGTAATTTAAGGTTCTAAAGAGTCCTGCAGTAAAAAATTAATTTTGTCCTACAGTTTTTTGTTTCTTGTTTGTTTTTGTACCAGGGATTGAACTCACGATCTTGCACTTGCCAGGCAGGCACCTGTGCCACTGAGCTAAACCCCCGGCTGTCCTACAGTCTTGAAGTTCATTTCCTATACTTATTTGATCACATAACCTGCTTGGTTTGTTTGTGGAATATTAATGATAGAAAAAACAGTTTGGGAAATGTCACTCAAAGAGCACCATGTATACATAAATTATTTGTAAAGCATTAAAACACAATAACATCGACCCCTAAATCTTGGATCATTGCAGAATAAATAAATCAAGATTTAAGGTCCATGAAATGGAGACTTGGTTGAACTCACATTTGTGGAGTGTCTCAGGATCAACAAATGTTGGCTGATAGCTTTACTTGGTAAAATGACAACTGAAATACCATTTCTATATATTTTGTAATGTCGGGAAAAAAAACCCCAAAAACCCTATTTTAAATAACATGCCATATTTAGCACATACTTCTCATAAAATGGAAAAAAACACACCAACATCAGTATTTGGGGCCAAAAGCATTTTAAGTGCTAAGAATTATCACAGTTGTATTTTTTGTACTTATTTTTAAATTCATTCATCAGGAAACATCTAAAACTGACTGCAGAAGTTTTTAAGTTTAGCAATAATCCTTCCTCATATTATTTACAGTCTGATTATCTACTTATACCCAAACAATGACACCTACTGAAGATTATTATAATACTTACCACATTACAAAAAGAATCCAAACCAATGCTACGTACATACTTAGTACACTCTGGATTAGACCAAGTAAAATTTAACAACAAGCTGAACAGCATTCTATAAAACAAAAACAAAAAGTCAGTTAGGCTAATTCTGTCTCTTTTTCTACGCTGTGGACTCACAGTGAGAAAGACAGTCTTGGAACTTCAGGACTGATCAAACCTGAACTCTACCTAAAATTTCTCAACACTTACCTTAATAAAAGTTCTTTGGGTAATTTTTTGTTAATTAGGCCTTCATCACTGTTTGAGAAAACCTAAAAGAAAAAAAGAACAAAATTTTGTAACTGTTCTTTAATCGATTCAAAAAAAATTACTATTTTTCATACTAGATTAGAACAACCTCAATCATTGTCTCACAGATATATGATTTCACGAGACCACCACATTCTAATGTTGAAGGACAGAAAATATTTTATACCATACCATCCTTGCATTTAAAAAAGGCAACACACAGCCCCGCTTTGTGTACTATACCACAGTGGAGGTTCCAGACAAGGCAATTAGACAAGAAAAAGAAATGAAAGGCACCCAGGTTAGAAAGGACTAAAGCCACCACTATTTACAGGTGACATGATCTTGTCCTGTATACAACACAGGCAATTTTAAAACTCCACAAAAATTCAATTAGAACCAATCAAGTGCAGCAAAGCTGTACAATACAACATCAAATATATTCATTTGAAAGACATATTTCTGTATGAAAGTAATGAACATTCTAACAATAAATTTAAGAAAATAATTCCACTTATAATATCACTGAAATGAATACTGTACTTAGGAAAAAACTGACAAAAGTGCAAAACTTCCACATTGGAAAGTTATGCAAAAATTATTGAGAGAAATGAAAGACAAATAAATTGAAAGAAAAACACAGTTGTGAACAGAAAGACTTAATAGTATTATGTTAACAACACTTCCACAAACTTACTCACAGATTTAATATAATCCCTGTCAAAAATTCCAGCTGCCTTAATTTTTACACAAATCTACAAATTGACCCTAAAATTCATGGTGAAATGCAAAAGATCCAGAACAAAACTTTACTGAGAAAAAAAAAAAAAGCTAGAGGACTCAAACTTTCTGACTTCAAATTTTACTATAAGAAAAGGTATTGTGGTATGTGCCTATAGTCTCAGCTACTTGACAGGCTGAGATATGAGGAATGCTTGATCCCAGGAGACCAAAACCAACCAGGGCTACACGGTTAAGACCTCATCTGAAATGAAACAAAACTTTACCACAAAACTATGAAACACTGATACTGGCATAAGGATAAATACCATACATGAATAGAACAGGGTGTCTAGAAACAAACTTACATTTGTGGGCAATTGATTTAAATGGTGAAAGAAGTCTTTTTTTTTTTTTTAGCGGTGCCAGAATGATGGGCAATAGTGCACACCTATAATCCCAGCTACTTAGGAGGCTGACACAGGAGGGTCACAAGTTCAAGGCCAGACTGGGCAACTCTGCAAGACCCTGTAGAGCTGAAAATGTAACTCAGCACTTTGTGAGTTCAACTCCCAGTAATACACACACACACAGAGGGGAAGGAGGAGGAAGGGGAGAAAAGAGAAAGGAAGAAATCATGCCACAACTGGATAACCACATACAATCAACTTGCAACACTTCCTTAACAACTACAAAACACTCAAAATGCATTGGAGCTTTTTTGTACCTCTGAGCATTGAAACACAAGGCCTTCGCACTGAGCTATTAATCCCAATCTTTTTCTAGTTCCCTAAGGAGTTATTGGTTTATCTTTCTTCTTCTTTAATGTAAATATTTACAACTGTAAGTTTCCCTACTGAACACTGCTTTAATAGAATCCCTTCAGTTTTGGTACGTGTGCTTTTATCCACATTCAGCTCAGTTTTGTTTTGCTCAGTTTTGTTCAGTTTGTTTATTTGTTTTTTGAGACAGGGTCTCGCTATGCGGTTTAGGCTGGTCTTGAGCTCACTTTATAACCCAGGCTGGTCTTGAACTTGAAATGTTTCTCTTGCCTCAGCCTCCCAAGTGATGGCATTACAGATATGCAATATCACGCCTGGCTTTAAAATGAACATTTCTAAAAATAAATCTAAAACCTAAAATACTAAATAACAAAAATTTACTGAACAAGGAATAAACTTTCCAACATATATTTTATTCCAAATGAAGTAAAATTCAAAGAATTATTTGAATGAATTTTAACAATTACAATATAAAAATCTAAAATTACAGAAAATCATTTTTAAAAAACTTTCCCCTTCCACATCTAAAAAACTTTACATGAAACACTGGTTTTGTGATTGACAAAAAAAAGCAGATGCCAATTACTGAACATGAACTGGAGTCACAGAAGAACCTCTCAAAGCTATAACATTCATATGATGAGCCCTGCTCTAAGCATGTCTTCATTAATTTCTTTTTATTTCCACTAAGTGAAAGAGGGATGAAACTGGAGATGTCTATCCATGCCTGCTTTGTTCACCACCAAATCCAATGCTGGAAATAAAGTAAAAATCATTTATAACTGCTCAAAGCTTTTGAAGCCCAAATAGGAAAACTAACTTCCTAACATATACTTGGCATTTATGTTGAAGAAAATACAATGATTACTATACACAATAGTGTATAGACACAATCCAATAATCATTCAAGCAGATTCTTAAATAAACTGCTTGCTTTTAAAATCTGGCTCAGTTGTCAGCTAAGGATGTGAGGGTGATCTGGCTGTCACACCTATTGCTCCATTGAAGGATGGCTAGGGCTGATTCTGCTGACCATGCTGGCTAGGCAGATGTCCCCTTCATTCCTCATTGCTCCTTGTGTGTCCCTCCTAAAGTTGCATGCTCAAAGTCCCCAGTGGAAGAGGGTTTACGAGCAGCTGTGCTCCCCTGCTAGAACCTCCAGACAGGCTCATAGTTACCAGCTGAATGACCCGGGCAAGTTACTTTATCCTTCTATGCCTTGGAGTTTCCTCATCCTAAAACACAGAGATGACATCTTCCTCACAGGGCTATGACAGTCTAAGACACTCTTATTTTTTTGTTGTTGTTGAGACAGACTAACACTCAAAATTACAGGAGGAATGGTTCATACTGACTCACAGTCTGCAGAGGTTTTAGTTTATAATCGGTTGGCTCCAAGGCAGGGTGACATATCATACAAGCATCACAAAACAGTGTATGATGGGCAGAACGTAGCAAAGCAAGAGGCCTTAGCAGCTTTTCCTCATTCCCTATATAGGCCACTAGGTTCAGGGTAGTGCCAAATCAGTGAACTAACTCATTTACTAATCACATAGCCAAACACACAGGATATATGGTAGAGTGGTGAGCAGCAGAAAAGAACCTCTCTAACATTTGGTGTCCAGACACTGGTATATAGAAACATGAGGAAGAGGAGGAGGAAGTGGGTTCCCAGGACCCAGGAGGGATCTAAAGCAAGAACTGGAGCCCACAGGGACAGCAAAACAGAAACTTCAGTGAAGAAGAAAGAGGTGGCAGGCAGCACTTCCTCCCTGAGCCTGAACTTACTGCACAGGAAGGGCAGCTCAAATCTACCTACTTATGGTAACAGCTGGCATTCCCACAGGCCTCCATGGAGAAAGGCTCTAATGGAATGGAACAGCAGATGCAGCAGACTGTAGTGGCTGGTGAGTTATTGGGACTCAGATGCCCCGCAGGAAATGACAATTGGCTAGGAGCCATTGAGAGGCACCAATTGAGCTCAAAACTCAGAGCAACTGCTGGCTCCATCCAGGGGCTCCCAGTGTCAGGGTCAGGAAGCTGAGTTCACGTTGGCAAGAGATCAGGGGCTGAGTTCCACCCCACAGGAAGCCGAGTTCAAACCAGTTGGAGGCACCCAGACTGCTAAGGCTAAACAGGTGTAGTTCCAGCCTGATGGTCAGAAACCAGTCTGCCCTTCAGAGAAAATAAAGGTGCAGGCTCACTGGGATTACCCACCACCCCACCACAAAACTACCACTGGCTTGCTGGGATTAATCAACATGGATCTGCCCATACTGTCTACCAGTGACAGGAGACACACATTGAAGTGGACATCTTTAAAATTTTTTTCTCTTTTTTTTCTTTTTATTTGTTCTTATTTTTATATGAATGTGAACGTGGTTTCTAGTTTTGTTGCTGTTGTTTTTATTTCTTTCTTCTCTCTTTCCTTCCTGTCTTCTTCACCATTTCCCCAAAGTTTGCATGATCCTTTGTCCTCCAGCATTACTTCTAATCTCTTCCTCTTCTTCTATTTCTCTATATGCCCCCAAACCCTTTTAAACTTTCTCTCCTGAGGGTGAAATTGTCATACCGAGGGCCTATTTATTGCATACAATTTTCTAGTTTGTTTTAGATTTTATTATATAACCACTAATCTAGTTCATACATTAAGATTAAAAGTGGCAAATTAATAGTTATCTTAGTTTGTCGCTTTCTAGGCTATGTTTGATGCTATTGTTATTGTTGATTGCACCATATTAGCCAAAGTGACATAATTGCTCTAAGCAGTTTTTCTGCTTGGTGTACCAAGATGAGATTGCCTAAGGGTCATGGCAATCACACGTCCTTAATCCCAGCATCACACGGGATCCAGCCACCTCTTAAAAAGACACTTAGGAAAATGCCTCATACATAAAATATACACAACAATTAGTAACTGTCATTATTATAGAGGAAGTATAAATAATGAAGACATTTTCATTAACAAAATTCTAAAATTAATGTGCTAAGTCATTCATATTGTTATAGGCAGCTGAGTTAGATAGAAATACTAAGGCAATCAGACAGGGCTGGGTCCTCGAGGGAGCTGGCACAGACCATATACCTTGTGACCTCGGAGAAGATGGACATCTCCACTGTGGGCCAGATCTCAATACAAAAGGCAAAACAAATGCAAGCACATTCCAAGCATAAACATCAGGGATTGATACTCTGAATATGTATGGATCACCTTGAGCAACTCCCTACAAGAAAAGTCACTGCTCCATAAGAATGCCCACTTGCTACGGGACTTGCTTCCCTCTTTGTCCCTGAACAAAGGGATAAATTGACCCACTGCTTCAGGTCAATTTTACCTGAACAATTAACCTTACTAGCTGACCATAGTTCTGTACCACCTCATGCCCATCAGTCTTGCAAGTTCCCAGTTTTCCCCATTTGGACCTATCTCACCTCATGGTTTTACTCTATAGAAGTACCTAGAAAAGGCAGTCTTTGGCAACTCACTCAGGACCTATTTTGTCTCTCTGACAGCTTTCTTTCTCTCAATAAATATATTTTGCTCTTAACCTCCATTGTTCCTAAAATTCATTCTTGAATTTTAGAAAACATGAACTCATAATGGACATCTAGTAGGTTGGGAGTTTCATCCCCCTCTATCAATATCAACTGTTGAACGTGTATGTTTAATTTATGCATTTAATGAAGTACAATATAATCTAGAATACAATTTCAAGTATTAAACACACAGCCTTTTCATTGCTCTCTCCAGCATCAATTATTTCTCACCCTAGCTAAAGCCTATATGTCACTAAATCAATTTAACCCCTTCTATGAATTAAATTCCTGTCCTTAAAAATATTTTTAAAAGCAAAGCATTTCAGGGCTGGGGATTTAGCTCAGCGACATAAGTACCTGCCTTGCAAGCAGGTGGTCGTGAGTTCGATCCCCAGTACCAATAAAAATGAAAAAGACCAAAAAAAAAAAAAAAAAAGCAAAGCATTTCTAAATTCAGTAAAGCAACCATCAGTACAAAAGTACAGTAAGCCAGCTATTCAGGAGGCTGAGGCAGAAAGCCAAGTTGGCGCCTAGCATGGGTAGCTTACCAACACCCTGTCTCAAAATTTAAAATTTAAAAAATGTCTGAAGATATAGCTCAGTGGTAGAGTGACTTTGGGGAGGGGAATGTGGAAGGGCGGAGGAGCTGGAGCATAAGTAATACAGTAGAATGCTCTTGGGGTATGTAAAGCTCTAAAATTCGTGAGAAGAAATCAAGCAGATTGTGGGTCAGGGCAGAAGAGGTGAAATTTTAAAAAAAGGAAAATGTGATAATAGGAAGATGAGATATCAGAGCGCTGTGAAAATATGATTTTTTTCCTTGCTCTAATTTTAAGAATTTTTCTCGCATATAATATAAAAACAAGTTGTTGGGAGCAGGAACCAGGGGTCTGGCAGTGAACAGGTGTGGAAAACCACACACTGAAGCTGGACCTCAACCAGTTCCTCATCCTGCAGTAACCTCAGCCTTCTAGACAAAGCATCGCGCTGATATTAACCTGGGAATAGCTTCATAACATAAACAAAAGAAGTTTCTCATGGGCCCAACAACATGTTTACCTTTGCTGTATGCACAAGAAAGTGTCCTAAGTGACTTGTACTGCTCTTTGTTTTGAAACATTATAAAAACTCTGGGGTCCATCAATAAATCACCTTTTGCCTCCTGAGCAACTGGTCTCCCTGTGTCTTCAGTCTCTCGCCTAACTCCTTCCCCGCGCTGGCTGCGGCACCGGGCAACAAATCACTGTCAGCCACGGTGGTACATGTGAGTAATCTCATCATTGGGGAGACTGAGGCAAAAAGATCATTGAGCTCATGAGTTTGAAGCCAGGCCTGGGCAGCATAGTGAGACCATCAAATTAGGGAAAAGAATAAACCACTGCAATACTTTCAGCACTTGCATTTTTGCAATATGCACTTTATCAAATGCTTGCCAGTGCTATCATCACTTTTTAAAAAAACTCAGAGTTAAAAGGAAACAGGAAAAATAAAGGTGGTGTTACTGCTATTTGTGGGTTATGTTTTTTCTGTTATCAACATGTGATCCTCTTGGAGATGTTTTTCTAGGGTCAAGGATGGGGGGGTAGTCATCCACCATGCTTCTGCTTTTTACAAAAAAAAAAAAAAAAAGACAGTCAAATGTGGCGGTGCATGTTATAGCCTAGTTTTTTTTTTTTTTTTTTTTTTTTGCCTCTTCAGAGTTAGTATAGCCTAGTTTTAACCCTTGCGCCCCCTTCCTGTTCTGTATGCGCCGTTTCAATAGAGATTAAAATTCCACCTCCAGTAAAGACTTAAGTTTCAGCTCCTTGTAAATCCCCTTCCCTTCCTATCTTTCTAGGTTAAGTTTCAATTTCCTAAGAAAGCTGTAAAAGCCTTAGGTATGTTTCCTGTAACCCCCTCCCTTACCCCTCCCAGCTATCTGTAATAAAATGTGCTGTTCTTTAAGAAATGCTTAACTTCAAGGAAATTACAGGAAGTTCTATAAAGCCCAGATGCTACCCAACTGTGTCAGCGATTACAACATTCCTGTGGTTTTTGGCTTTAAAACCCAACCTTTCTAGCTGTAAGGTGTGCAGTCTCCAAATTGGCTCCTGGAGACTGTGTCGCCAGGCCTGGCCTAAAACAAAGCCTTTGCTCCCCAAATTTTAATTTCTTGCTTCCTTGGGTTTTATTCCAGGGTCTGAGCTATCACAGTGCACATCTGTAATCCCAGCATTTTTGAAGGGTGAGGCATGAAGATCACAAATCTGAGCTCAACCTGGGCAATGTAAGGAGACCCTATCTTAAAATTTTAAAATTCTGGGGATGCAGTTCAGTGCAAAGGCCCTAGTTTTGACATCCATACCAAAAAACCAAAAAGGAAAGAAGACAGACCAACAGATCAACAGACCAACCCAGGTCCAGTCAGGGCTCCAAATACTTCCTCCTTCTCTCCAAAAGATCACCTGCACTTTGGGAGTACTCTGCATTTTCAACTCATCAGTACTTTAACCCTGCAGATAAGTTCATCTCCATCATGGGACTTATTTAAAACAAAAAGCCAATCCATCGCTCAAATGTTGGCATTTCCCTATTATCTCCTCAAATATTTTATATTAGGATTGTTTCCTCTCCTCTTTCGCGGTCCTTAGAGGTCTCTGGAAAAATCGTATCTCTAGCAATACCTTGAAGTTTGTCTATTTAAGCCAACACCTCAGTGAAGTCTTCAAGTGAGGCTTCTAAAGTATGAGCGTCCTGGAGTCAGGTAGTATGCGCATGACCTCTCAAGTTAATCGAACAAAGGTTAATGACTTAAGACTTTTTGAACACACTAATCATGAAGGAACTAAATCCCTTAGGGAGGGTGCTGCACTCAGGAAAAAACCCTCCTGCTCAATGTCCCCAGTTTTCACCAAAGAAGAAATGGGGGAGGGGGTCCGAAACTACAAATAGAAATTCCACATGCTACACAGAAACCCTATCAGAATTATGCATTTGAAAGAAATACGTAATGTGGGTATTTAAATCTACACTTGCATTAAACAGGACTAGGCACACCTAGAGTAAACAGGAATATATATTACATTCACATTTTTTAAAATCACACCCTCTCTAGGTTGCTGCCCTGGTTCACCAGGGCCGAAAAGCATCCCGCGGTCCGACGCCCCGCTGGGCTGGGGGCCACGCGGCGACCTGCACTAACCACTGCACCGGGCGCAGCGTCACGGCCGTCCCAGCAGGCGGGCGCCCAGGACCCCTTCCCGGGCACGCCCCGCCCCGCCCTGTCCTGTGCTGCCCTGCCCTGCTCTGCCCTGCTCTGCCGTCCCTCAGGCCTCGCCCGGCGCTGTCCACAGGACCCCAGTGGGCGGCTGCCCAAGGACCTGCCCGGGCCGGTAGGGCGAGGCTGCCCGGCCACGGCCACGCGGGCCCCAGACTCACCATGGCGGAAGAGCGGCCAGCGCGCACACCACCTGGGGTCACACGGCGCCGGCGACGCCCGTTGTCCTGGTGACGCCAGCCCGGCGCCCCGCCCCGAGCTCAAGGTGGGCTCTGAGAGGCCATTGGCGTTGGGAGCACACGTGACTCCAGGGGCGGTGCCCTTTGCACCGCCCCGCCCACCTCTCAGCGCCAAAGCCGCTCAGGGCTGGACCTCTGTGGGATCAGTCCTCAGCCTCAGCGCCTTGCTACCCCTCACCTAGCAGGTGGCCGGGCTGCAGACCCGCCCAGCTGAAAGGGATCTTCACGTCGTTTCCTTACTTATGAAACGCAGTGCGCTGGTAATACATGATTATTGAGGACGTTGTAGATTACCAGTAACAAGGATTTTAAAAACTCTTTAAATACTAACACCTGAGCAGCCACTGCTTCTATTCCAGTTTGCTTCCACGTTTCCAATGATACTATGTCCTTAAAAGTGGAAGATAACCATACATGTTTTGTAATCTGCTTTTTTCAATTAAAAATTATAAACCAGGTGCCATGGTGTGCACCTGTAATCTCAGCTACTTGGGAGACTGAACCAAGAGGATTTTTGAGTCCAGCAGTTCAAAGCCAGCCTAAGCAAAATAAGGAAACCCTAACTCAAAACAAAACAGAACAAAATTATTATGCAAATAGCATACCAATTAATGAAATAGCGTCATAAATTCTTGTGTATATCTCTCAATCACTGACTAACCAGTAATTTGTTGGTGGAGGAAAGCATTCAAACCATAATAACATCCTCCCAAAAACCATAATAACATCCTCCCAAAAAACAAAAAACACACATGAGAGATTTGCACTCACTCTGAGAAAGAAAAAAAGTCTAATTTTTAGCTCAAGGAATATAAGATCAAATTTCTGTTTTTCTCTGAAATCCATCTCTATATTGCTTTTCGGAAAATTTTCTTGTTTTAGCAGCACTGATTAAAATATATTTTACAGTTAATGAAAAACTGAAGCTGCAATAAACAAACAAGTCTTTCCAAGCCAACAGGTGCAAAGAGAGGCAGTGCTCCCCAGATTCACAGCCCAGGCAGACTACCCTATCTCACTGGGTGTTGAAGTGCTGTGGGGGTTTTGCACCACCTGCTGAGGTTGTGTAAATTTTCAACTCATTTGTGTAAAATACCAACAAACACAATTGCTAGGCTGTGTGATAACTTTTTTTTCCCCTTTTTTTCCAAATCCATTTTACTTCAAGGATAAAAAGAATAAAAGAACTTGTTTTGTTTTATAGGAAACTCCCAGACAGTCTTCCAAAGTGGCTCTAGCAGTTTGCATTCCTACCAGCAGTGAAGGAGGGTTCTTTTTGCTTGGATCTTCACAAGCATTTGGTGCTGTCAACACTTTGGATTTCAGCCATTCTAATGATCTGTCTTGGTATCTCCCTCTAATTTGCAGTTCCCTACTGACATATCGTATTGAGTATCTTTTCATACACTTATTTGGCATCTGTAGGTCTACTTGGGTGATTTTGATCCTTTACCGATTATTTGATATTTATTTTCCTATTGTTGAGTTTCAAGAGCTTTATGAATACAAGGGCTTTATCAGACATGTTTTGCAAATATATTCTCCCATTTTGTGGCTTGCCATTTCCTCTGTTTCATCTGAGATACTGGGGACTGCACCAAGGGAAGCTCTAATGCTGAGCTGCACCCTCTCCCAGCACTTTTATTTGGCCGAGCCAGACTTGGACCTGCAATCTGCCTTCCTCAGTCTTCTGAGTAGCTGAGATTACAGAAGCTTGCAACGTTTTCAGCTGTGACTTATCTTTTCTTTCCATTAAACTGCCTTTATTTTTACTATTTTTCCTTCAACATAAGTTAGACTTACTTGGTTGTACTTTTTCTAGCTTGTCCTACTTAATTTCAATTATTTTGCCTTTTTTACTTAATGCATTAATATCTATAAATTTCTAAGTAGCGTACAGTTCACTCTCACAGTTTTCATAAGTATTCTTTCATTGTTTAATTCTAAGTTGTTTTATTTCAGTTTTGATTCCCCCTTTAAACCATGATTGATTCGTCTGCCTTTTAGTTTTCTAAGATGTGTCTATTTTTTTGTCATTTGTATGACTTTATTATATTTAGAGAATATAGTCAATAGGGTACTGGTTTTGTAAAGGAAGTTGAAGCCAAGCATGATGGCACATTTGCTGGGAGACTGAGACAGGAGAACCCCAAGTTCAAGCTCAGCCTGAGAAATTTGTGACTTAGGGAGACCCTCATCTCTAAATAAGAAATAAAAACAGGGCCAAGGTTTTAGCTCAGTGGCATAAGTCCCTATCTGGCAAGCATCAGGTCATGAGTTCAATCCCCAGTACCAAAAAAAAGGAAAGAAAGAAAAGCATGTTTGTAGTTTCAGAACTCCAGAAGCTGAGGCAGGAAGATTGACAAAAGTTTGAGGCCCGCCTGGGCTGCATGATGAGTTCAAGCCAGCTAAGAATACCCTATCTCAAAAAATCAAAGAAAGAAGCAGAAAAGGTCAATGGGAAGGCTTTGGGTTCAACCTTCTGTAGCAGCCCCCCAAAATTAAAGAATACAGGAATGACAAGAAACATCCTTGAAGTCCTTATGATTATTTTTGGGTAATGATATCATGTTATGCAGCTTGGAGGAAACTAATATTTTATGTGACTGATACCATTTACAGTTACACAGTACATTGGCTTTGTGGCTACCCATGGTAGCCCTTCCTGACTTGCATGAATTTTTTGTGGGTTTGGAAAAATGTACACGTCAATTACATTTATACTTCTCTAATTACAATATCTATTAGGTCAAGCCTGTTCATTTGGTTACTCCAGTTTGAGATCCTTACTTTTTTGCTTAATGAATATATTGATTTCTGAGAAAAATATTTTATAAAACTTACACTAAATTTGTAAATTTCATTTATATCCTTTGTCAGTTTTTGCATCATATAATATAAAGCTACAGTAGTCTTCTCTAGTCAGCTGTGAATGCATTCCAAGATTTCCAATGGATACCTGAAACCATGGATAGTATCACACCCATAGATAGTATGATTTTTTTCTCTATACACACCAATTACAATGTTTAATTTACATATTAGACACAGGTTAAGATTAGTAATAATTTAAATTATAACAATATACTATAATAAAGTTAAGTGAATGTAGTTTCTCACAAAATAACTTGTATTCATTCTTCTTGTGATGGCATAAAATAATATTATGCTTACCTGATGAGACGAAGTGATGTAAATGATATAGACATTGTGACAGCGTTGGGCTGCTACATAAGGGGTAACTGAATATAAGCACTTGTGATAGTTGATCTGATAAACAAGACTGCTAAGTAGGTGGGTAACATATACAGCGTGGATACATTAGACAAACAGATGACTCAGATCCTGGAGCAAGATAAACAGAATAGCACAAGATTTCATCAGACCATGCAGAACAGCCTGCAACTTTAAACTTTTGAATTATTATTTCTGAAATTTCCTATTTAGGGCCAGGGATTTAGCTCAGTGGCAGAGGTGCCTAGTTGGCAAACGCAGGGTCATGAGTTCAATCCCTGGGACCAAAAAAAACCCAAAAAACCAAAACAAAACAAAAAGAAATTTCCTATTTAATCCTTTGTGCTAAAACTGACCACAGGTAACTGAAACTGCAGAAACAGAACTGATAATCTAGAAATAAACCCAAAAATGTAAGGTTAATTGATCTTCATCAAGGCTAGCCTCAAAGCTGATTCTCCTTCAGCTCCCTGAGTGCTGGGGTTACAAGAATGTGCCACCACAGCCAGCCCTCTCTTTTTTTAAAATCAGTTGTTTCTACTACATTTCATCTTTTCCCTGTATGCCTGTTTTGCCTTCATTGTAAAACCCTGTTATATATTTGTAAATTATAAATTAACTTGCTCAGAACGATGCATTTTTCCTCTCAAGAAGATCTGTATTTATTTTGGTGGGCATTTTGTGTACTCTTATTACTAATGGAGAACATTAAGATTCCAAAAAAACAAGGAAAATTTAGTCAGAGAATACCTGTTCTTGGGTGAACCTTATCATTTTCCTGGACCTTTAACTTGACAAGGCCATCAAAAGAACCATTCATTCTCAGCTCCTCTTAAACACTAAGATCATCTTCCTCAGCCTCTTCCCTTTTCCTGCATTCTAGTGCAGTCATTATTCACTATGCTAATTCTTCTTCCTCCTCTTCTTTCTCATCCTCCTCTTCCCTTTTTCTCTTCCTCTTCTTCTCTCTTCTCCTCCTCCTCTTTGCCTTTTCCTCCTCCTTCTGTGCGAGAATTAAGCTGTCATGCCTTTAAGTAAACATATTCACATTTTGTACACATTTTGAAGTTATTCTCATCTTCAGAAATCTTAAATTTAGTCGCAGTGCTATTACAGAAATTAAAGCCTTACACATTAGGCAAGTGCTCTACCACTAAGCTATATCCCCAGCCCTGTGAATTATCTAATTTATTTCACAATTGGCAGAAGTAGAAATTCCACTATCTTTTCAGATTGTTTCTTACATATATAGATACAGATATAGACAGAGATAAATATAGACAGTACTTTCTAAAGGGTATTTTTTTTTCTTTTTTTAACTTTTTATCGGTACCGGGGATCGAACTCACGACTACCTGCTTGCAAGGCAGGTGCTTATGCTGCTGAGCTAAATCCCCAGCCCCTGGTATTTTGTTACTTATTTAAGCAATGTCACAGTATACCCTACATATTTCTTTACAATGTGTCTTCAATTTCTGAATCTGAACATATAAATCTACCTCAGTCTTTTAAAAATTATACTCAGTAAGCTCATAGAGGGGGACAACTATGGCAGGGTAAGGATTTATCTTTGATAAGACTGTTGATAAAAGACTGGCTTCCATCTAACTTTTTTCCATCTAACTTTTTTTGGATTCATTTTGATTGATGTAATTATAAGACTTAGCAATGAATCAGAGTTATATAGATTTTCAAAAGCCACTTTGGAGTAAAAGCAGAAGACTTTTGAGGGAAGAGAACATCACATTGCCAGACAATTTCTTTGCCACTTGGGAATTAACTGTGTTCATAATTGCTTTTCCCCTACAGCATTTCAAACAATTCTATTGCTCCTTTTGGTGGGTATAAAACTTGGCCCTTCACGTCCCCCAGTACTGCAGCAGCAACACCACCTACCAAGCCTATATAGTGCCCTCTGTTCACTGACAGAAGCATCTTTTCTGCTGAAAACCGAGTCATTCTTCCCATCCTTCTCTTACTGTTGATTCTGTACATGCACATCACACATTTTTGTGGAATGAGGAGAAGCCAGAGTTTGTTTATCTGTTCTTGTGAATGAAGATAAAGTTCCTTAAAAACCAAGTCCAAACAGCAAAAAGCCATCCTTTTATTTGTTCATGTATTCTCACACAGACTATTTGGCAGGGCCCTTTTAAAAATCAGTAGACAGGAAAATATGCTGTCTTAAAGTATAATATAATGAAAACCAGTGGGCTTCTAATCATTCTCCTAAGGCTGATCCTATAAACTAATGCAATGTAGGGAGCCGAGCAACAGCCCATTGCTGCCTCCCTGCCTCTCCCTCTCCTATGGGCACTGCATCTGCCTACATTAACCATAATCCTCTCCTGCTTACGTCACATACCCAGATGTGACGATGACCCTGTTGTATTCATCCCCTTAACCTCTTCCTGTCCCACCTCCCGCCCTTGGCCTATAAAAGATATGATCATTTCCTGAATAAACGGAGGCTTGATTGGATTATTTCAACTTGCTTTCATCTCTCTTTGTCTCCCCTATGTCTTTTATTTAATCCCCGTTCCCCCTTCAGGAATTTCCCATGGATTGATCTGCGGGCCAGATCAAGTGGCGCTCAGCGTGGGGGCTCCTGGCACAGAGGAGTTAACAAGGGAGCCTTCAACAGACAGCCGGCTTAAACTGAAAGTGAAAGCAAATTGAACCAGAGACCTCTGCCGAGGAGTGAGCAAACTGAATCAAGGATTAAAGCTTAAAGCAACAGGACATTAAATCAAGTACTGAGGCCTGTGCAGACAACTACCCAACGTCCTGCCCGAGTCATGGTGAGTGAACGGCGACCCCATTTCCTTTCCTGGACATGGGTCAAGCATTGAATGAACATGAAGTGTTCATGGGAGGCCTTATAAAGGCATTCAAGACAAGAGGGGTAAGGGTTAGAACAAAAGAATTATTGCAGTATTTTCAATTTATTCATAAGGTTTGCCCTTGGTTCCCCCTAGAGGGTTCTATAGATACCAAGAGGTGGAATAGAGTAAGAGATGCTTTAAAAGATTATTATAGAGTTTTTGGTCCGGAAAAGGTTCCTGTGACCACCTTTGCATATTGGAATTTAATCTCTGAGCTGCTTGCCCAGAGGCATGCAGATCCTCAGATTGAAGAGATGGTTGCACAAGGTGCTCCGAGCTGCTCAGCCTTATAGTGCTCCTGAGATAGCGCCTGTCTCCGGCAGGCCTCGTGGCGCTCTTAAAATGGCGCTTGCCTCACTTCCACCACATCAGCGTGGGTCCCTCCCCAAAATTGCATTTCCGGTGATGGAAACAAAGGTACCTCCCCAAGATGGCGCTGCACAGCCACAAGATGGCGTGGGCGATGCGCCGCTAGCTCCACGAGTCATAGGACTCATACACCACTCACAGTGGCTGCTTTAAAAAAATTAAAGACAGCGGTTGCCCAATATGGCCCTACAGCTGCTTTCATTCTTGCTGTTTAAATTCTCTGGCTGATGGCTGGCTCACACTACAGATTGGCAAAGATTGGCAAAGATTGGCCCGAATGACTTTATCGGGTGGCGATAATCTTTTGTAAAAATCAGAACATACAAAAATTGCAAAGAGACTGCCAAGCGCAATACACAAGC
Organism: Cavia porcellus; assembly: GCF_034190915.1. NCBI lineage: Eukaryota > Metazoa > Chordata > Mammalia > Rodentia > Caviidae > Cavia > Cavia porcellus. The sequence goes on from NW_026947496.1 coordinate 71,696,878, forward strand.
TGGCAATGGGTTCGATCTTAATATGTTAATAGTAAAAGATGCCTATGCATGTAGAAAGGCTCAAAAACAGTTTAATCTATCACTTTTCACTCAAATTCAAACAGCAGCTACCTGAGCATGGAGAAAGCGCCTACCAAAGATAATATGAGCTCCTTTCTCACTACCATTAAGCAAGGCCCAGATAAACCCTTTTCAGAGTTTGTTGATTGTTTGATTGCTGCTGCTAGCAGAGCCTTTGGCCACGCTGATGCAGGCACTGATTTTGTTGAACAGCTGGTTTTTTAAAGGCGCCAGCACCGCCTGCTGGGCTGCTATCAGACCTCGTAAAAATAGAACAGGCCCACAGGATATATACACCTTTGCTGTGACTGCTGCCTTGCAGGGGTTTGCAGTTGGACAGTTCTTGTCTCAAAAGCATGAACAGGACCGTTTTGCCTGTGGAGAGACTGGATATTTTACAGAAAAGACTCCAGAGGTGGAGATTCCAATGTCAATTACTTTGACTCATTTAACTGATCGGAGTGATATTGGTCTAGTCTCTTAAGTTTAATTTCAGCATATGTAAGGATGGGGACAGCTGCTGAAAAAATGAGACATACTATGGTAGTTATTATTGTCTTCTCCAACATCAGATCTTAAAAACCTGAGAAGCCTTCATCATGCTGTAATGATTTGATTAGTTTTATAACACACAGTGTGTATTTAATGTGCTTAAAGATGGACACAACTGTTTGGAGGAAACTTGTGACAATTAAGTAAACAGTAAAGATCTCCAGTAGACTTGCTTTGAAATGTGGATTTCTTTAAATATTTTTTTAAAAAACTGTTTTGTTCTGTTTTGATATGCTTGGTATTGCCCTCTTTGAGATAAAAAACAAGTGTATAGGACTGATAACCATATTACTAAGTTTTTGTTGGATCATTGAGCAGAACTGTTGGCATTGTCACTGTTTAAATGTCACTTTGCGTGCTTTGATTTTATAACCTAAATGGCTATTTCTCAGATGACAATATGTAACTTATTAACTGTTGATTTCTTACTGTTTGTTTTTCTGTAATTCTGTATTAAGATCACTAAAAAACAAGCCAGACAGATAGTAAAAATTGCCTTTCTTGTGCCATTCACCTCCCAATTCCACACTTTGAGGTTAATCCTAGAGGACTTATCCCCAATGCATTATGGCAAATGGATGTCATCCACATTCCTGAGCTTGGCAATCTTAAAAATGTTCATGTAACTATAAATAACTTTAATGGTTTCATTTATACCTCTCCCCAGACTGGCAAAACTACCAAACATTATTAGCCATATATTAACTACCTTATCAGTTCTGAGATGCCCACAACAATTAAAGACTGATAATGGTCCAGGACATGCTAGTTCTGCCTTTGCTCATTTTTGTCAACATCTTAATATTGATCATATAAAAGGCATACCTTATAACCCTCAAGGTCAAGGCATAGTTAAAAGGGCACATCTTTCCCTAAAACTCACTGTTGATAAAATAAAAAAGGGGGAATGGTACCTAAAAATATTCTATCTCATGCCTTATTCATCCTTAATTTTTTAAATTTGGATGCTGCTGGACAGTCAGCAGCCATGCGTTTTTGGCATTCTAAAACACAAAAGCAATTTGCTTCTGTACTATAGAGAGACCTCCTAACTAATTCATGGCATGGCCCTGATCCCATTCTCATATGGGGACGCGGTTCAGTGTGTGTTTACTCTCAACAAGATAGAGAAGCTAGATGGCTACCTGAACGCCTCGTAAAACAAGTAGACAGTTCTTCAAAGACCCCATGCAATGCCTAGGAATAACGTCATTTCCTGAGGCACAGTCCCCTGTGTTCTCTTACAGGTGACACAATCCCCCGGAGCCTTATGCTGTCTACTCGGCCTTCTCCTTGAGCCATACCACACCCATGGTGGATTTCAACCCCTGCCAAACAGACTACAACTGCTGACAGCCATGCACAGAACCCCTGTGACTGTGGAAGAGGCTTTTCTCAGTCTGGAGGAACATACACCAGCCAAATAGACTGCATCCAGTGTTATGTGAGGCATGTTCCAAGACATAGGAGAACGACTTCAACAGAGACACCAACAAATGGCTGTCAACCCCTTCTCCTCGATGTGTGTGTGTGTGTGGGGGGGGGAGTTTTTCCCTTACCTAGTGCCCGTTTTGGGTCCCCTAGCTGCCCTATTGTTTCTCATTTCTGTGAGTCCTTGTATTTTTCAGAGGATTATGATGCTCATTAATAACCAGACAGACGCGTTTATGGCAAAGCCCATTCAGGTACACTATCATCAGCTGGAGATGGCAGATCAACAAACCTACCGGGAAGGAATTCCCACGAGTGGCCCATATGACGATGCAGCCTAACTGTCCTGGGGCAATGGACAGGCAGTCAGAGACAGGCAACTAGGACATGCATGTTAATTCCATCGGCCACCTAAGACAGGCACAGGACCAACTGCTGTTCTGCAAGCCCATGACAGGTAAGGCCTGGTTGGGTTCATGCAATGAGGTCCTTGACCTAAGACAGACGCTGTCTGGCAGGGCCTGCCATACTCTTGATTAAATAAAATAAAAAGGGAGGAGATGTAGGGAGCCGAGTGACAGCCCATTGCTGCCTCCCTGCCTCTCTCCTATGGGCACTGCGTCTGCCTACATTAACCATAATCCTCTCCTGCTTACGTCACATACCCAGATGTGACGATGACCCTGTTGTATTCATCCCCTTAACCTCTTCCTGTCCCACCTCCCGCCCTTGGCCTATAAAAGATGTGATCATTTCCTGAATAAACAGAGGCTTGATCGAATTATTTCGACTTGCTTTCATCTCTCTTTGTCTCCCCTATGTCTTTTATTTAATCCCCGTTCCCCCTTCAGGAATTTCCCACGGATTGATCTGCAGGCCGGATCAATGCAAAGTTGCCTCCCTTTTATGGATGGTATAAAAAGTAAACAGGGGCTGATAGAGCAAATGGCTTACCTGGTAACTTAAGATGGAGATCAGGCAAGTCTTCCCAGAGCAGTGATGCCTTCTGCAGGGCTTAGTCAAGTGTTACTTCAGTGATTGGTGGGGTTCTCAGTGGCTGGCTATGTTTCTTACTCTTTCCCAGGGACCACTTTGTGGCACCTGGAACTCCAGCCAGAGTTATACCTGGGCAGGCCTAGACACGATCCCTCCTGTGCCTTCCACAGTCTCCACTGACCACCTTGCAGGACCAAGGAACTCCAGCCAGGGCTCCCACGTTTTCTCCCAGAACCTTGGACTACAGCAGATTAACTGTGTTAACTTGAGGGGAGATTTAGTGACTGCCACACCCAAACAGAAGATCTTCACAGGCTTCAGGCAGTGTAGTGAGTATGCCCCTAAAATAGAGGTGCACAATGGGTAAATAGGGCCAGTAGTAAAGCTCCCACCAACTAACCTTGATGAGTCTGACAAGAATGTGGGTTACTCCTTCCCACACACAGAAAACATCAAGCAGGGGAGAAGTGTGCCAGTAAGGACTCCCCCAACTTGGAGAAAATTAATAGGACTTATGAGACACTGGGCACACAATAGGGACACAGTAGGGCCTCAGCCAACACAAATACTATAGACAGGAAGATTTGGTGACCTGGAATAACCTGAAGATAAAATAATAGCGGGAACTAAAAATTGACCTACATCAATACTATTAGGCTTGTCAGCCCAGGAAGAACATAGGACTCACCCAACAGGCCCTGCAGTAGGAAGTCAGGTGGCTGGCCCACCTCTTCATTGTGGGACCCAGCAATTGGACAAACATCAACCTTACATTAGGACCCCAAGATACACACTACCAACAGTTGACACGAGTGGGATTGAAAGACCAAATATTAATTTGAAAGGGGAAAATGGTAAAAGGAAAAAGCAAAATGCAATCTCAAACATTTAGGCGACTAGGAGCAAGTACAGGAGACATTGAAATAGAGGGCTTCAAAAGTAACACACAGAAAATATCTGAAAAGATAGCGAGTGAAATAAACAAACAACTCCATAAGGCTATAGAGGAAACCAAATTAGAAGTACTCTCCCATGCAAAGATAGAAATAACAACCTTAGTAAAGGAGTTGCTGAGCACAGCTAAAGAAGAAACAGAGAAAAAAGTACAGGAGCATGGGAAACTGATTGAAACCTTGAATGAACAATATAGAAAACAAGCAGAATTCATGAAACAAATTCAAAGAGACATCCAAGAAACAAACAAAAAAATCTATTCAAAGCTGGCAAAACCATTTAAATGAAGCTGAGAATAGGATTTCAGACCTTGAGGACAGGATCACAATTAGTGATCATAAAAGGACAGAACTTTTAAATTTAACAAAACAGCCTGAAGTGACAATCCAGCAGCTTCAAGATGATGCCAAGAGAAAAAATGTAAGATTAATAGGCATCAGTGAAGAGGCAGGAATCAATGCAAATGACATAACCAAAATATTCACAGAAGTAATAGAAGAAAATTTCCCAAACATGGGGAAAAAGTTTGATATGCACATAGGTGAGGCATATAGAATGCCCAACAGTCACAACTAACATAAATTTATAACATGTAATAATTAAGGTCTCAGACATACAGCATAAAAACAGAATACTAAAAGCTGTTAGAGAAAAGACACAATTCACCTATCAAGGAAAGCCCATTACAATCACAGCAGACTTTTCAGCACAAACTCTCAAGTCAAGATGAGTTTGGAGTGAAGTATTTTAAGCCCTAAAAGAAAACAACTTTCAACCCAGACTGATGTACCCAGAAAAACTTTCATTCAAATGTAATGGAAAAACAAGATACTTTCATGACAAAGAGCAACTGAAGAAATTCATGTCCACCAAGCCAACCCTAGAAAGAATATTGAAAGACATACTAGACAGAGATAAAAATAACCACAATCCCCAGAATAACAATAGAAAGAAACCACCAGGTAGGACAAGCAATTAAACAAAGAGGAAAAGCAGAAAGCAAACAATTGGAGCATAACGTGGCAAAGTTGAGCCAGTACATATCACTGATATCCATAAATGTAAATGGCCTCAATTCACCTATCAAAAAAGATAAGTTGACATAATGAATCAAGAAACAAGATCCCAGAATATGCTGTATACAAGAAACACATCTGACCCAAAAGGAAACTCATAGATTAAAAGTCAAAGGATGGAAAACAATATTCCATGCAACAGGAACCCAGAGAAAAGCAGGGGTAAATATTCTATTTTCAGACAATGTGAACTTCAAACCTAAAATGATTAAAAGAGATAAAGTCACTAAATTAGTGGAAAAATTCAAGCAGAAGAACTAACAATTATAAATATATATACACCAAATACAGGAGCACCCAACTATATAAGACAGATACTAGTGGACATGCAAAACAAATACACAAGAACACAATTATTACAAGGGACCTTAACAGCTCATTGTCACAAAAAGATAGATAAACTAGACAAAAAGTTAGCAAAAAAATAATAAACTGAATTATACCTGCGATTTAGTAGGACTTAGTAGATGTTTACAGAGTGTCCCACCCAGCCACATCAGAATACACATTCTTCTCAGCTGTGCATGGGACATTCTTCAAAATAGACCATATATTTTCCCATAAAACACTCTTAAGTAACTTCAAGGGTATTGAAATTATCCCATGCATACTATCTGACCACAGCCCACTGAAATTGGAAATCAGTGGCAAAAAATTGCAAAACCTGCATAAATACATGGAAATTAAATAACATCTTTTGAACAACCAATGGGCTACAGATGGAATTAAAGAAGAAATAAAGTAATACCTACAATTCAATGAAAATGCAGAAACAGCATACTATAATCTGTGGAATGCAATGAAAGTGGTCTTAAGAGGGAAATGTATAGCAATAAATTGTCATATCAAGAAAACAGAATGAGCACAAATAAACAACCTAGTGCTTCATCTCAAGCTTTCAGAAAAAGAAGAACAAATTAAACCCAAAGCTCATAGAAGAGAGGAAATTGTAAAGATTAGAGCAGCAATCAATGCAATTGAAACTAAAAAATACAAAGATTTAATGAATCAAAAAGATGGTTTTTTGAGAGAATAAACAAAATTGATAAACCTCTACCTAACCTCATAAAGAAAAAGAAAGAACAAACCCAAATTCATGCAATAAGGACTAAAAAGGGGGAAATTACTACAGATCCCACAGAAATTCAGATCATGAATACCTGCTTTGAAAATCTCTACTCACATAGAGTGGAAAACACAGAGGAAATGGACAGATTTCTAGAAACATATGAACTACCAAAGCTCAACCAAGAAGATATAGCAATTTTAAATAACCCAGTATTAGCTATTGAAATTGAAAATGTAATTAAAAACTTACCAACAAGGAAAAACCCAGGTCCTGATGGATTCAGACTCAATTCTACAAGAAAGTTAGAGAAGATTTGATACCAATACTCCTTAAACTGTTCAATAAAATTGAAAAGGAAGCAATCATTTCTGGAGGCAAATATCACTCTCATACCAAAAACCAGAGAAAGACCCAACCAAAAAGGAGAACTATAGGCCAATCTCACTAATGAACGTTGATGCAAAGATTCTCAATAAAATACTGGCAAATAAAATGCAACAAATCATCAAGAAGATTATACATCATGACCAACTGGGATTCATTGCAGGAATGCAGGGCTGGTTTAACATACACAAATCAAGAAATGTAATACACCACATCATCAGAGCCAAAAACAAAAACCACGTGGTCATCTCAATAAGATGCAGAAAAACTTTCAATAAAGTCCGACACATGTTCATGATAAAAACCCTTCAGAAACTTGGAATACATGGTGTCTACTTCAATCTTATAAAGGCCATCTATGACAACCAATAGCCAACATTATATTAAATGAACAAAAACTGAAAGCTTTCACTTTAAAGTCAAGAACAAGACAAGGATGTCCACTATCACTACTCCTATTCAATACAGTTCTGGAAACACTAGCCACAGCAATCAGACAAGAGAGAGAAATAAAAGGAATAAAAATAGGAAAGGAAGAAGTTAAATTATCACTATTTGCAGATGACATGATACCCTAAATAGAAGACCAAAAAACTCCATTAAAAGAGTACTAGAGATAATAAACAAATTCAGCAGTGTGGCTGGATACAAAGTCAGAGCTCAAAACTCAATAGCATTCCTGTACACAAACAAAAAACTCACCGAGAGAGAAATCCTCACCAAGAGGAAATATCACCCTTCACAATAGCATCTAAAAAAATGAAATACTTAGGAATCAACATAACTAAGAATGTAAAACACCTATATGCTGAAAATTGTGCTATCCTAAAAAAGGAGATTGAAGAGGATATTAGAAAATGGAAGGATATTCCTTGTTCTTAGCTAGAAAGAACCAACATTATAAAAATGGCCATACTCCCAAAACTGTTACACAGATTTAATGCAGTCTCAATCAAAATACCATTAACATACCTCACAGATCTAGAGAAAACACCCCTAAAATTCATTTGGAAACAGAAGAAATGTAGAATAGCAAAGGCGATTCTGGGCAACAAAGGCAAGGCAGGAGGCATCTCAATTCCTGACTTGAAACTATACTACAAAGCCACAGTGATAAAATTAGCATGGTACTGGCAAAGAAATAGACATGAGGATGAATGGAACAGATTAGAAGATGCAAGCACAACTACAGAGACACTCAGCCACCTGATATTTGACAAAAGGGCTAAACATGTTCACTAGAAGAAAGATAGCCTCTTTGATAAATGGTGCTGGAAAAATTGGCTTTCCACATATCAAAGACTGAAACTAGGCCCATGTATATCACCATGCACAAAACTAAAGTCTAAATGGACCAAAGACCTAAATATTAAAACAGAAACACTAAATCTACTGGAAGACAAGGTAGGCAGAAGTCTTGGAGACATAGGGGTAGGCAGAGAATTCATGAACAAAACACAAACTGCATGGGAAACACTTCAAAGAATAACTGGGATCTCATATTATTGAAAAGTTTCTGCATTTGAAAAGAAATCACCAACAGAGTGAAAAGAAAACCCACAGAATGGGAAAGAATTTTAGCCAGAAACCCCTCACACAAAGGACATATATCCAGAACATACAAAGAATTGAAAAACATCAAGTCCCCCAAATTCAAAGACTCTCTCCAGAAATGGGCATCGGAGATGAACACACAGTTCTCAGATGAAGACATACAAATGGCAAATAAATGCATGAAGAAATAGTCACCATCACTGGTCATTCAAGAAATGCAAATTAAAGCAGCATTGAGATTTCATCTCACTCCGGAAAGAATAGCTGCCATCAAGAAATCAGCTGATAACAAAGGCTGTGGGGAAAAAGGAACACTGCTCCACTGTTGGAGTGTAAACTGGTGCAACCACTTTAGAAATCAGTATGGAGGGGCTGGGGATTTAGCTCAGCAGCATAAGCATCTGCCTAGCAAGCAGGTGGTCATGAGTTCGATCCCTGCTACCGATTTAAAAAAATTTAAAAAAAAAGAAATCAGTATGGAGAATTCTCAAAAGACTAGCATTGGAAGCTCCACTCAATCTAGCTATTCCCCTCATGGATATTTTCCCAGAAAAACTGAAAAAGCCATATCACAGTGATATATGTGCACCCATGTTCATAGCAGCACAATTTGTAATAGCTAAATCTTGGAAATAACCAAGATTTCCATCAACTGCAGAGTGGATGAAAAAGATGTGGTATTTTAATACAACGGAATATTACTCAGCTATTAAAAAGGATGATCTTGAGGCCTTCTTCATAGGCAAATGGAGACAACTTGAGACTATCCTCATTAGTGAAATAAGTAAGAATCATATTTATAAATATCACATTGTGTCTCTGGTGTAAAAAGAAATATGAAATGTAGGAGTAACATAAACCTAAATGTGTAATTGCTATTATAAAAAAGAGGAGAAGAAAGTGCTCTAAAGGATATAACTGCATGTATGTTTAAGTGTGTAGGATTAATAATCATATTACTAAATTTTTGTTGGATCTTTGAACAGAACTGTTTGTGGTCTCTAAAAAAAGGAGGGGGGTGGCTGGGGATTTAGCTCAGTGGCATAAGTGCCTGCCTTGCAAGTGTGTGGTCGGTCGTGAGTTTGATCCCCAGTACCGATAAAAGAGAAAAAGACAAAAAAAAAAAAAAAAAAAAGAACTGTTTGCGGTCTCACTGTTTGAAGTTCCACTTTGTATAATTTTACTTTTGTAACTTGAACAACTATTTCCAAGAGGACAATATATAATTTATCAACTAGTGATTTCTCACTGTTTATTTTTTTAAAA